>NW_028139003.1:0-281546 GCF_964270905.1 Leucopleurus acutus
GACTACTACTGCTGCAACTAGTAGTCCAGGGAATGGCAAATACTACTACCATCACTACTACTGCTGCTGATGCTACTAGTACTGCTCCTTCTACTGCAACTACTAGTAGTCCAGTCCTCGGCAAATACTACTACTATGACTCTGACTGCTGCTAAGGCTACCACTGCTACTACTACTAATCCTGTCTGTGCAAATGCTACTATATTACTGCTACTGCTGTTGCTGCTGCCACTACAGCTTCTACTACTATCAATATTAATACCTCTGTGCATGGTCATTCTACTGCCTGTACTGTTATTGCTGCTATTTCTACTACTACTACGTGCCCATTGCTGGGCAAATCTGCTGCTACTACTACTGCTACTGCCGCCACTTCTACTGCTCCTGCTACCATTACTACTACTACTACTACATCTACTACAAGCTAAGCGCATGGCATATACTGCTACTATTACTCCTACTGCTGCTACTACTACTGCGGCTACTTCTACTGCTGCTGCTACTGCTGCTACTACTACTAATCCAGTCCATGGCAAATGCTACTATATTACTACTACTGCTGCTGCAGCGGCTACTACAGCTACTAGTACAGCTACGACCAGTAGTCCAGTGCATGGCAAATATTGCTACTATTACTGCTACTGCTGCTGCTGCTGCTACTTCTACTACTAGTATTAATAATATTAGCACTGTGTATGGCAAGTCTATTAGTACTACAGCTATTACTGCTGATGCTAATACTTCTTCTGGCCCACTGCGAGTCAAATCTTCTGCTAGTTCTACCCTTGCAGCTGCCACTTCTATTGCTGCTGCTACCACTACTACTGCTACTAGCTCAGTGCATGTAAAATACTACTACTATTACTACTACTGCCACTACTGCTGCTGCTGCTTCTTCTACTGCTGCTGCTACTACTATTGCTTCTGCAGCTACTCCTAGTGCTGCTGCTAATTCTACTACTACTACTAGTCCAGTGCATGGCAAACATATGTACTATGAACACTACTGCTGCTGCTGCGTCTTCTGTGACTACTCTTGGTACTACATGTAGTCCAGGGAATGGCAAATACTACTACTCTTACTACAACTGCTGCTGCTACTACTACTGCTAATGCTACTATCAATACTACTAGCTCAGTGCATGGCAAATCTACTACTACTACTGCTATTTCTCCTACCACTACTACTACTACTACTACTGGCCAACTGCAGGGCAAATCTGCTGCTACTATTTCTGTTGCTGCTGTCACATCTATTGCTGTTGCTACCCCTACTACTACTGCTACTACTAGCAGTCCAGTGCATGGCAGATACTACTACTATTAGTACTACTGCTTCTGCTGCTGCTACTATTGCTACTGCTACTGCTACTGATAGTAGTGCAGTGCATTGCACATAGTAATACTATTATTACTACTGCTGATGCTGCTACTACGGCTACTGCTAATATCAATACTATGAGCCCAGTGCATGGCAAATCTACTTCTACTGTTACTATTGCTGTTACTACTACTACTACTTCTTACCCAGTGCATGGCGGATACTACTTCTATTTCCACTGCTGCTGCTACCTCTACTGCTGCTGCTATTACTATTACTACTACTACTACTACTAGCACAGTGCATGGCAAATAGTACTAGTATTTCTACTACTGCTGCTGCTGTTGCTATTACTTCTACTACTTCTGCTACTACTAGTAATCCAGTGTGTCGCAAATACTATTCATGTGACTACTGCTGCTGTTGCTACTACTACTGTCAATACTACTAGCCCAGTGCGTGGCAAATATACTACTACTACTGCTAGAGCTGTTACTCTTACTACTACAGGTGGCCCACTGCATGGCAAATCTGCTGCTCCTAGTATTGCTGCTGCTGCCACTTCGACTTCTGCTGCTACCACTACTACTAGGACTTCTACTACTAGCCCAGTGCATGGCAAATACTACTACTTTTACCACTACTGTTGCTGCTACTACTGCTGCTGCAGCTACTTCTATTCTTGCTGGTACTGCTACTACTACAATTAGTTCAGTGAATGGCAAACACTACTACTCTTACCTCTACTGCTGCTGCTGCTACTACTTCTACTACGAGTATTCCAGTTCTTGACGCATACAACTACTTTACTACTGCTGCTCCTGCTGCTACTACTACTGCTACTACTACTATCCATACTAATAGCCCTGTGCATGGCAAATCTAATACTAGTACTGTTATTGCTGCTACTTCTACTACTACTACTCACACCTTGCAGGGCCAATCTGCTCCAAGTACTACTGCTGCTGCTGCCACTTCTACTCCTGCTGCTACCACTACTAGTACTACTCGCCCAATGCATAGCAAATACTACTATGACTACTACTGCTGCTACTACTACTGCTGCTGCTACTTCTACTGCTGCTGCTGCTACTACTACTACTATTCGCCCAGTGCATGGCAAATACTACTACTATTAGTACTACCGCTGCTGCTTGTACCAATGCTACTACTACTGCTACTACTAATATTCCAGTGCATTGCAAAAACTACTGATGCTACTACTACACCCAATGCTGCTACTACTGCTACTACTACTATCAATACTACTATCCCTGTGTATGGCAAATCGGCTCCTTCTACTGCTATGGCTGCTACTGCTACTAGTACTACTGGCCCACTGCAGGACATATCTGCTGCTACTCTTACTGCTGCTGATGTCACTTCTATTCCTTGTGCTACCTCTACTACTGCTGCTACTACTAGTAGTCTAGCGCATGGCAAATACTACTATTACTGCTACTTCTGCTGCTGCTACTACTAGTATCAACACTACTATGCCAGTGCATGGCAAATCTTCTAGTACTACAACTATTAGTGCTAATGCTAATACTGCTACGTGCACACTGCAGGGCTAATCTGCTGCTACTACTACTGATGTTGCTGCCAATTCTACTTCTGCTTCTACCAATACAACTACTACTCCTACTACCCCAGTGCATTTCAAATACTACCAATATTACCAGTACTGCTGCTACTACTACTACTGATGCTAACATTACTGCTGCTGCTACTAGTACTATTACTAGCCCAGTCCATGCCAAATACAACTACTATTACCACTGCTGCTACTATTAGTGCTCTTGCTCTTACGACTACTTCTGCTGCTACTACTGCTTCTAATTCTACTGTGGCTGCTACTACTACTGTTACTAATACTACTAGCCCAGGGCATGGCAATGGTATTCTACCATTATTACTACTGCTGCTGCTGCTACTACGTCTACTAGTACTTGTATTACTTGTAGCCCAGTGCATGGCAAATACTACTTCGATTACTACTCCTGATGCTGCTGCTAATACTGCTACGACTAGTATTAATACTACAGCCCAGTGCATGGCAAATCTACTACTACTACGGCTATTTCAGCAAGTGCTACTACTTTTACTGGCCAACTGCAGGGTAAATCTGCTGTCACTAGTACTGCTGCTGTCACTTCTACTGGTGCTGCTACCACTACTACTACTACTACTACTACTACTACTACTACTAACCCAGTTCATGGTAAGTGCTCCTACTGTTACCACTACTGCTGCTACTACTACTAATTCTGTGACTACTACTACTGCTGCTACTAGCACCACTTCTAACCCAGTGCATGGTAAATACTAGTAGTGTAACTAGTAGTGCTGCTGCTGCTACTACAGCTGCTACTGGTAGTACAGTTCATGGCAAATACTACTACTATTAACACAACTGCTACTAGTACTTCTGCTGCTACTATTACTGCAGCTGCAGCTACTTCTAATGCTGCTGCTAATTCTACTACTACTAGTACAGTGCATGGCAAATACCACTATTATGACCACTACTGCTGCAGTTGCTACTACTGTGACTACTACTGCTGCAACTAGTAGTCCAGGGAATGGCAAATACTACTACCATCACTACTACTGCTGCTGATGCTACTAGTACTGCTCCTTCTACTGCAACTACTAGTAGTCCAGTCCTCGGCAAATACTACTACTATCACTCTGACTGCTGCTAAGGCTACCACTGCTACTACTACTAATCCTGTCTGTGCAAATGCTACTATATTACTGCTACTGCTGTTGCTGCTGCCACTACAGCTTCTACTACTATCAATATTAATACCTCTGTGCATGGTCATTCTACTGCCTGTACTGTTATTGCTGCTATTTCTACTACTACTACGTGCCCATTGCTGGGCAAATCTGCTGCTACTACTACTGCTACTGCCGCCACTTCTACTGCTCCTGCTACCATTACTACTACTACTACTACATCTACTACAAGCTAAGCGCATGGCATATACTGCTACTATTACTCCTACTGCTGCTACTACTACTGCGGCTACTTCTACTGCTGCTGCTACTGCTGCTACTACTACTAATCCAGTCCATGGCAAATGCTACTATATTACTACTACTGCTGCTGCAGCGGCTACTACAGCTACTAGTACAGCTACGACCAGTAGTCCAGTGCATGGCAAATATTGCTACTATTACTGCTACTGCTGCTGCTGCTGCTACTTCTACTACTAGTATTAATAATATTAGCACTGTGTATGGCAAGTCTATTAGTACTACAGCTATTACTGCTGATGCTAATACTTCTTCTGGCCCACTGCGAGTCAAATCTTCTGCTAGTTCTACCCTTGCAGCTGCCACTTCTATTGCTGCTGCTACCACTACTACTGCTACTAGCTCAGTGCATGTAAAATACTACTACTATTACTACTACTGCCACTACTGCTGCTGCTGCTTCTTCTACTGCTGCTGCTACTACTATTGCTTCTGCAGCTACTCCTAGTGCTGCTGCTAATTCTACTACTACTACTAGTCCAGTGCATGGCAAACATATGTACTATGAACACTACTGCTGCTGCTGCGTCTTCTGTGACTACTCTTGGTACTACATGTAGTCCAGGGAATGGCAAATACTACTACTCTTACTACAACTGCTGCTGCTACTACTACTGCTAATGCTACTATCAATACTACTAGCTCAGTGCATGGCAAATCTACTACTACTACTGCTATTTCTCCTACCACTACTACTACTACTACTACTGGCCAACTGCAGGGCAAATCTGCTGCTACTATTTCTGTTGCTGCTGTCACATCTATTGCTGTTGCTACCCCTACTACTACTGCTACTACTAGCAGTCCAGTGCATGGCAGATACTACTACTATTAGTACTACTGCTTCTGCTGCTGCTACTATTGCTACTGCTACTGCTACTGATAGTAGTGCAGTGCATTGCACATAGTAATACTATTATTACTACTGCTGATGCTGCTACTACGGCTACTGCTAATATCAATACTATGAGCCCAGTGCATGGCAAATCTACTTCTACTGTTACTATTGCTGTTACTACTACTACTACTTCTTACCCAGTGCATGGCGGATACTACTTCTATTTCCACTGCTGCTGCTACCTCTACTGCTGCTGCTATTACTATTACTACTACTACTACTACTAGCACAGTGCATGGCAAATAGTACTAGTATTTCTACTACTGCTGCTGCTGTTGCTATTACTTCTACTACTTCTGCTACTACTAGTAATCCAGTGTGTCGCAAATACTATTCATGTGACTACTGCTGCTGTTGCTACTACTACTGTCAATACTACTAGCCCAGTGCGTGGCAAATATACTACTACTACTGCTAGAGCTGTTACTCTTACTACTACAGGTGGCCCACTGCATGGCAAATCTGCTGCTCCTAGTATTGCTGCTGCTGCCACTTCGACTTCTGCTGCTACCACTACTACTAGGACTTCTACTACTAGCCCAGTGCATGGCAAATACTACTACTTTTACCACTACTGTTGCTGCTACTACTGCTGCTGCAGCTACTTCTATTCTTGCTGGTACTGCTACTACTACAATTAGTTCAGTGAATGGCAAACACTACTACTCTTACCTCTACTGCTGCTGCTGCTACTACTTCTACTACGAGTATTCCAGTTCTTGACGCATACAACTACTTTACTACTGCTGCTCCTGCTGCTACTACTACTGCTACTACTACTATCCATACTAATAGCCCTGTGCATGGCAAATCTAATACTAGTACTGTTATTGCTGCTACTTCTACTACTACTACTCACACCTTGCAGGGCCAATCTGCTCCAAGTACTACTGCTGCTGCTGCCACTTCTACTCCTGCTGCTACCACTACTAGTACTACTCGCCCAATGCATAGCAAATACTACTATGACTACTACTGCTGCTACTACTACTGCTGCTGCTACTTCTACTGCTGCTGCTGCTACTACTACTACTATTCGCCCAGTGCATGGCAAATACTACTACTATTAGTACTACCGCTGCTGCTTGTACCAATGCTACTACTACTGCTACTACTAATATTCCAGTGCATTGCAAAAACTACTGATACTACTACTACACCCAATGCTGCTACTACTGCTACTACTACTATCAATACTACTATCCCTGTGTATGGCAAATCGGCTCCTTCTACTGCTATGGCTGCTACTGCTACTAGTACTACTGGCCCACTGCAGGACATATCTGCTGCTACTCTTACTGCTGCTGATGTCACTTCTATTCCTTGTGCTACCTCTACTACTGCTGCTACTACTAGTAGTCTAGCGCATGGCAAATACTACTATTACTGCTACTTCTGCTGCTGCTACTACTAGTATCAACACTACTATGCCAGTGCATGGCAAATCTTCTAGTACTACAACTATTAGTGCTAATGCTAATACTGCTACGTGCACACTGCAGGGCTAATCTGCTGCTACTACTACTGATGTTGCTGCCAATTCTACTTCTGCTTCTACCAATACAACTACTACTCCTACTACCCCAGTGCATTTCAAATACTACCAATATTACCAGTACTGCTGCTACTACTACTACTGATGCTAACATTACTGCTGCTGCTACTAGTACTATTACTAGCCCAGTCCATGCCAAATACAACTACTATTACCACTGCTGCTACTATTAGTGCTCTTGCTCTTACGACTACTTCTGCTGCTACTACTGCTTCTAATTCTACTGTGGCTGCTACTACTACTGTTACTAATACTACTAGCCCAGGGCATGGCAATGGTATTCTACCATTATTACTACTGCTGCTGCTGCTACTACGTCTACTAGTACTTGTATTACTTGTAGCCCAGTGCATGGCAAATACTACTTCGATTACTACTCCTGATGCTGCTGCTAATACTGCTACGACTAGTATTAATACTACAGCCCAGTGCATGGCAAATCTACTACTACTACGGCTATTTCAGCAAGTGCTACTACTTTTACTGGCCAACTGCAGGGTAAATCTGCTGTCACTAGTACTGCTGCTGTCACTTCTACTGGTGCTGCTACCACTACTACTACTACTACTACTACTACTACTACTACTAACCCAGTTCATGGTAAGTGCTCCTACTGTTACCACTACTGCTGCTACTACTACTAATTCTGTGACTACTACTACTGCTGCTACTAGCACCACTTCTAACCCAGTGCATGGTAAATACTAGTAGTGTAACTAGTAGTGCTGCTGCTGCTACTACAGCTGCTACTGGTAGTACAGTTCATGGCAAATACTACTACTATTAACACAACTGCTACTAGTACTTCTGCTGCTACTATTACTGCAGCTGCAGCTACTTCTAATGCTGCTGCTAATTCTACTACTACTAGTACAGTGCATGGCAAATACCACTATTATGACCACTACTGCTGCAGTTGCTACTACTGTGACTACTACTGCTGCAACTAGTAGTCCAGGGAATGGCAAATACTACTACCATCACTACTACTGCTGCTGATGCTACTAGTACTGCTCCTTCTACTGCAACTACTAGTAGTCCAGTCCTCGGCAAATACTACTACTATGACTCTGACTGCTGCTAAGGCTACCACTGCTACTACTACTAATCCTGTCTGTGCAAATGCTACTATATTACTGCTACTGCTGTTGCTGCTGCCACTACAGCTTCTACTACTATCAATATTAATACCTCTGTGCATGGTCATTCTACTGCCTGTACTGTTATTGCTGCTATTTCTACTACTACTACGTGCCCATTGCTGGGCAAATCTGCTGCTACTACTACTGCTACTGCCGCCACTTCTACTGCTCCTGCTACCATTACTACTACTACTACTACATCTACTACAAGCTAAGCGCATGGCATATACTGCTACTATTACTCCTACTGCTGCTACTACTACTGCGGCTACTTCTACTGCTGCTGCTACTGCTGCTACTACTACTAATCCAGTCCATGGCAAATGCTACTATATTACTACTACTGCTGCTGCAGCGGCTACTACAGCTACTAGTACAGCTACGACCAGTAGTCCAGTGCATGGCAAATATTGCTACTATTACTGCTACTGCTGCTGCTGCTGCTACTTCTACTACTAGTATTAATAATATTAGCACTGTGTATGGCAAGTCTATTAGTACTACAGCTATTACTGCTGATGCTAATACTTCTTCTGGCCCACTGCGAGTCAAATCTTCTGCTAGTTCTACCCTTGCAGCTGCCACTTCTATTGCTGCTGCTACCACTACTACTGCTACTAGCTCAGTGCATGTAAAATACTACTACTATTACTACTACTGCCACTACTGCTGCTGCTGCTTCTTCTACTGCTGCTGCTACTACTATTGCTTCTGCAGCTACTCCTAGTGCTGCTGCTAATTCTACTACTACTACTAGTCCAGTGCATGGCAAACATATGTACTATGAACACTACTGCTGCTGCTGCGTCTTCTGTGACTACTCTTGGTACTACATGTAGTCCAGGGAATGGCAAATACTACTACTCTTACTACAACTGCTGCTGCTACTACTACTGCTAATGCTACTATCAATACTACTAGCTCAGTGCATGGCAAATCTACTACTACTACTGCTATTTCTCCTACCACTACTACTACTACTACTACTGGCCAACTGCAGGGCAAATCTGCTGCTACTATTTCTGTTGCTGCTGTCACATCTATTGCTGTTGCTACCCCTACTACTACTGCTACTACTAGCAGTCCAGTGCATGGCAGATACTACTACTATTAGTACTACTGCTTCTGCTGCTGCTACTATTGCTACTGCTACTGCTACTGATAGTAGTGCAGTGCATTGCACATAGTAATACTATTATTACTACTGCTGATGCTGCTACTACGGCTACTGCTAATATCAATACTATGAGCCCAGTGCATGGCAAATCTACTTCTACTGTTACTATTGCTGTTACTACTACTACTACTTCTTACCCAGTGCATGGCGGATACTACTTCTATTTCCACTGCTGCTGCTACCTCTACTGCTGCTGCTATTACTATTACTACTACTACTACTACTAGCACAGTGCATGGCAAATAGTACTAGTATTTCTACTACTGCTGCTGCTGTTGCTATTACTTCTACTACTTCTGCTACTACTAGTAATCCAGTGTGTCGCAAATACTATTCATGTGACTACTGCTGCTGTTGCTACTACTACTGTCAATACTACTAGCCCAGTGCGTGGCAAATATACTACTACTACTGCTAGAGCTGTTACTCTTACTACTACAGGTGGCCCACTGCATGGCAAATCTGCTGCTCCTAGTATTGCTGCTGCTGCCACTTCGACTTCTGCTGCTACCACTACTACTAGGACTTCTACTACTAGCCCAGTGCATGGCAAATACTACTACTTTTACCACTACTGTTGCTGCTACTACTGCTGCTGCAGCTACTTCTATTCTTGCTGGTACTGCTACTACTACAATTAGTTCAGTGAATGGCAAACACTACTACTCTTACCTCTACTGCTGCTGCTGCTACTACTTCTACTACGAGTATTCCAGTTCTTGACGCATACAACTACTTTACTACTGCTGCTCCTGCTGCTACTACTACTGCTACTACTACTATCCATACTAATAGCCCTGTGCATGGCAAATCTAATACTAGTACTGTTATTGCTGCTACTTCTACTACTACTACTCACACCTTGCAGGGCCAATCTGCTCCAAGTACTACTGCTGCTGCTGCCACTTCTACTCCTGCTGCTACCACTACTAGTACTACTCGCCCAATGCATAGCAAATACTACTATGACTACTACTGCTGCTACTACTACTGCTGCTGCTACTTCTACTGCTGCTGCTGCTACTACTACTACTATTCGCCCAGTGCATGGCAAATACTACTACTATTAGTACTACCGCTGCTGCTTGTACCAATGCTACTACTACTGCTACTACTAATATTCCAGTGCATTGCAAAAACTACTGATGCTACTACTACACCCAATGCTGCTACTACTGCTACTACTACTATCAATACTACTATCCCTGTGTATGGCAAATCGGCTCCTTCTACTGCTATGGCTGCTACTGCTACTAGTACTACTGGCCCACTGCAGGACATATCTGCTGCTACTCTTACTGCTGCTGATGTCACTTCTATTCCTTGTGCTACCTCTACTACTGCTGCTACTACTAGTAGTCTAGCGCATGGCAAATACTACTATTACTGCTACTTCTGCTGCTGCTACTACTAGTATCAACACTACTATGCCAGTGCATGGCAAATCTTCTAGTACTACAACTATTAGTGCTAATGCTAATACTGCTACGTGCACACTGCAGGGCTAATCTGCTGCTACTACTACTGATGTTGCTGCCAATTCTACTTCTGCTTCTACCAATACAACTACTACTCCTACTACCCCAGTGCATTTCAAATACTACCAATATTACCAGTACTGCTGCTACTACTACTACTGATGCTAACATTACTGCTGCTGCTACTAGTACTATTACTAGCCCAGTCCATGCCAAATACAACTACTATTACCACTGCTGCTACTATTAGTGCTCTTGCTCTTACGACTACTTCTGCTGCTACTACTGCTTCTAATTTTACTGTGGCTGCTACTACTACTGTTACTAATACTACTAGCCCAGGGCATGGCAATGGTATTCTACCATTATTACTACTGCTGCTGCTGCTACTACGTCTACTAGTACTTGTATTACTTGTAGCCCAGTGCATGGCAAATACTACTTCGATTACTACTCCTGATGCTGCTGCTAATACTGCTACGACTAGTATTAATACTACAGCCCAGTGCATGGCAAATCTACTACTACTACGGCTATTTCAGCAAGTGCTACTACTTTTACTGGCCAACTGCAGGGTAAATCTGCTGTCACTAGTACTGCTGCTGTCACTTCTACTGGTGCTGCTACCACTACTACTACTACTACTACTACTACTACTACTACTAACCCAGTTCATGGTAAGTGCTCCTACTGTTACCACTACTGCTGCTACTACTACTAATTCTGTGACTACTACTACTGCTGCTACTAGCACCACTTCTAACCCAGTGCATGGTAAATACTAGTAGTGTAACTAGTAGTGCTGCTGCTGCTACTACAGCTGCTACTGGTAGTACAGTTCATGGCAAATACTACTACTATTAACACAACTGCTACTAGTACTTCTGCTGCTACTATTACTGCAGCTGCAGCTACTTCTAATGCTGCTGCTAATTCTACTACTACTAGTACAGTGCATGGCAAATACCACTATTATGACCACTACTGCTGCAGTTGCTACTACTGTGACTACTACTGCTGCAACTAGTAGTCCAGGGAATGGCAAATACTACTACCATCACTACTACTGCTGCTGATGCTACTAGTACTGCTCCTTCTACTGCAACTACTAGTAGTCCAGTCCTCGGCAAATACTACTACTATGACTCTGACTGCTGCTAAGGCTACCACTGCTACTACTACTAATCCTGTCTGTGCAAATGCTACTATATTACTGCTACTGCTGTTGCTGCTGCCACTACAGCTTCTACTACTATCAATATTAATACCTCTGTGCATGGTCATTCTACTGCCTGTACTGTTATTGCTGCTATTTCTACTACTACTACGTGCCCATTGCTGGGCAAATCTGCTGCTACTACTACTGCTACTGCCGCCACTTCTACTGCTCCTGCTACCATTACTACTACTACTACTACATCTACTACAAGCTAAGCGCATGGCATATACTGCTACTATTACTCCTACTGCTGCTACTCCTACTGCGGCTACTTCTACTGCTGCTGCTACTGCTGCTACTACTACTAATCCAGTCCATGGCAAATGCTACTATATTACTACTACTGCTGCTGCAGCGGCTACTACAGCTACTAGTACAGCTACGACCAGTAGTCCAGTGCATGGCAAATATTGCTACTATTACTGCTACTGCTGCTGCTGCTGCTACTTCTACTACTAGTATTAATAATATTAGCACTGTGTATGGCAAGTCTATTAGTACTACAGCTATTACTGCTGATGCTAATACTTCTTCTGGCCCACTGCGAGTCAAATCTTCTGCTAGTTCTACCCTTGCAGCTGCCACTTCTATTGCTGCTGCTACCACTACTACTGCTACTAGCTCAGTGCATGTAAAATACTACTACTATTACTACTACTGCCACTACTGCTGCTGCTGCTTCTTCTACTGCTGCTGCTACTACTATTGCTTCTGCAGCTACTCCTAGTGCTGCTGCTAATTCTACTACTACTACTAGTCCAGTGCATGGCAAACATATGTACTATGAACACTACTGCTGCTGCTGCGTCTTCTGTGACTACTCTTGGTACTACATGTAGTCCAGGGAATGGCAAATACTACTACTCTTACTACAACTGCTGCTGCTACTACTACTGCTAATACTACTATCAATACTACTAGCTCAGTGCATGGCAAATCTACTACTACTACTGCTATTTCTCCTACCACTACTACTACTACTACTACTGGCCAACTGCAGGGCAAATCTGCTGCTACTATTTCTGTTGCTGCTGTCACATCTATTGCTGTTGCTACCTCTACTACTACTGCTACTACTAGCAGTCCAGTGCATGGCAGATACTACTACTATTAGTACTACTGCTTCTGCTGCTGCTACTATTGCTACTGCTACTGCTACTGATAGTAGTGCAGTGCATTGCACATAGTAATACTATTATTACTACTGCTGATGCTGCTACTACGGCTACTGCTAATATCAATACTACGAGCCCAGTGCATGGCAAATCTACTTCTACTGTTACTATTGCTGTTACTACTACTACTACTTCTTACCCAGTGCATGGCGGATACTACTTCTATTTCCACTGCTGCTGCTACCTCTACTGCTGCTGCTATTACTATTACTACTACTACTAGCACAGTGCATGGCAAATAGTACTAGTATTTCTACTACTGCTGCTGCTGTTGCTATTACTTCTACTACTTCTGCTACTACTAGTAATCCAGTGTGTCGCAAATACTATTCATGTGACTACTGCTGCTGTTGCTACTACTACTGTCAATACTACTAGCCCAGTGCGTGGCAAATATACTACTACTACTGCTAGAGCTGTTACTCTTACTACTACAGGTGGCCCACTGCATGGCAAATCTGCTGCTCCTAGTATTGCTGCTGCTGCCACTTCGACTTCTGCTGCTACCACTACTACTAGGACTTCTACTACTAGCCCAGTGCATGGCAAATACTACTACTTTTACCACTACTGTTGCTGCTACTACTGCTGCTGCAGCTACTTCTATTCTTGCTGGTACTGCTACTACTACAATTAGTTCAGTGCATGGCAAACACTACTACTCTTACCTCTACTGCTGCTGCTGCTACTACTTCTACTACGAGTATTCCAGTTCTTGACGCATACAACTACTTTACTACTGCTGCTCCTGCTGCTACTACTACTGCTACTACTACTATCCATACTAATAGCCCTGTGCATGGCAAATCTAATACTAGTACTGTTATTGCTGCTACTTCTACTACTACTACTCACACCTTGCAGGGCCAATCTGCTCCAAGTACTACTGCTGCTGCTGCCACTTCTACTCCTGCTGCTACCACTACTAGTACTACTCGCCCAATGCATAGCAAATACTACTATGACTACTACTGCTGCTACTACTACTGCTGCTGCTACTTCTACTGCTGCTGCTGCTACTACTACTACTATTCGCCCAGTGCATGGCAAATACTACTACTATTAGTACTACCGCTGCTGCTTGTACCAATGCTACTACTACTGCTACTACTAATATTCCAGTGCATTGCAAAAACTACTGATACTACTACTACACCCAATGCTGCTACTACTGCTACTACTACTATCAATACTACTATCCCTGTGTATGGCAAATCGGCTCCTTCTACTGCTATGGCTGCTACTGCTACTAGTACTACTGGCCCACTGCAGGACATATCTGCTGCTACTCTTACTGCTGCTGATGTCACTTCTATTCCTGGTGCTACCTCTACTACTGCTGCTACTACTAGTAGTCTAGCGCATGGCAAATACTACTATTACTGCTACTTCTGCTGCTGCTACTACTAGTATCAACACTACTATGCCAGTGCATGGCAAATCTTCTACTACTACAACTATTAGTGCTAATGCTAATACTGCTACGTGCACACTGCAGGGCTAATCTGCTGCTACTACTACTGATGTTGCTGCCAATTCTACTTCTGCTTCTACCAATACAACTACTACTCCTACTACCCCAGTGCATTTCAAATACTACCAATATTACCAGTACTGCTGCTACTACTACTACTGATGCTAACATTACTGCTGCTGCTACTAGTACTATTACTAGCCCAGTCCATGCCAAATACAACTACTATTACCACTGCTGCTACTATTAGTGCTCTTGCTCTTACGACTACTTCTGCTGCTACTACTGCTACTGCTTCTAATTCTACTGTGGCTGCTACTACTACTGTTACTAATACTACTAGCCCAGGGCATGGCAATGGTATTCTACCATTATTACTACTGCTGCTGCTGCTACTACGTCTACTAGTACTTGTATTACTTGCAGCCCAGTGCATGGCAAATACTACTTCGATTACTACTCCTGATGCTGCTGCTAATACTGCTACGACTAGTATTAATACTACAGCCCAGTGCATGGCAAATCTACTACTACTACGGCTATTTCAGCAAGTGCTACTACTTTTACTGGCCAACTGCAGGGTAAATCTGCTGTCACTAGTACTGCTGCTGTCACTTCTACTGGTGCTGCTACCACTACTACTACTACTACTACTACTACTACTACTACTAACCCAGTTCATGGTAAGTGCTCCTACTGTTACCACTACTGCTGCTACTACTACTAATTCTGTGACTACTACTACTGCTGCTACTAGCACCACTTCTAACCCAGTGCATGGTAAATACTAGTAGTGTAACTAGTAGTGCTGCTGCTGCTACTACAGCTGCTACTGGTAGTACAGTTCATGGCAAATACTACTACTATTAACACAACTGCTACTAGTACTTCTGCTGCTACTATTACTGCAGCTGCAGCTACTTCTAATGCTGCTGCTAATTCTACTACTACTAGTACAGTGCATGGCAAATACCACTATTATGACCACTACTGCTGCAGTTGCTACTACTGTGACTACTACTGCTGCAACTAGTAGTCCAGGGAATGGCAAATACTACTACCATCACTACTACTGCTGCTGATGCTACTAGTACTGCTCCTTCTACTGCAACTACTAGTAGTCCAGTCCTCGGCAAATACTACTACTATGACTCTGACTGCTGCTAAGGCTACCACTGCTACTACTACTAATCCTGTCTGTGCAAATGCTACTATATTACTGCTACTGCTGTTGCTGCTGCCACTACAGCTTCTACTACTATCAATATTAATACCTCTGTGCATGGTCATTCTACTGCCTGTACTGTTATTGCTGCTATTTCTACTACTACTACGTGCCCATTGCTGGGAAAATCTGCTGCTACTACTACTGCTACTGCCGCCACTTCTACTGCTCCTGCTACCATTACTACTACTACTACTACATCTACTACAAGCTAAGCGCATGGCATATACTGCTACTATTACTCCTACTGCTGCTACTCCTACTGCGGCTACTTCTACTGCTGCTGCTACTGCTGCTACTACTACTAATCCAGTCCATGGCAAATGCTACTATATTACTACTACTGCTGCTGCAGCGGCTACTACAGCTACTAGTACAGCTACGACCAGTAGTCCAGTGCATGGCAAATATTGCTACTATTACTGCTACTGCTGCTGCTGCTGCTACTTCTACTACTAGTATTAATAATATTAGCACTGTGTATGGCAAGTCTATTAGTACTACAGCTATTACTGCTGATGCTAATACTTCTTCTGGCCCACTGCGAGTCAAATCTTCTGCTAGTTCTACCCTTGCAGCTGCCACTTCTATTGCTGCTGCTACCACTACTACTGCTACTAGCTCAGTGCATGTAAAATACTACTACTATTACTACTACTGCCACTACTGCTGCTGCTGCTTCTTCTACTGCTGCTGCTACTACTATTGCTTCTGCAGCTACTCCTAGTGCTGCTGCTAATTCTACTACTACTACTAGTCCAGTGCATGGCAAACATATGTACTATGAACACTACTGCTGCTGCTGCGTCTTCTGTGACTACTCTTGGTACTACATGTAGTCCAGGGAATGGCAAATACTACTACTCTTACTACAACTGCTGCTGCTACTACTACTGCTAATACTACTATCAATACTACTAGCTCAGTGCATGGCAAATCTACTACTACTACTGCTATTTCTCCTACCACTACTACTACTACTACTACTGGCCAACTGCAGGGCAAATCTGCTGCTACTATTTCTGTTGCTGCTGTCACATCTATTGCTGTTGCTACCTCTACTACTACTGCTACTACTAGCAGTCCAGTGCATGGCAGATACTACTACTATTAGTACTACTGCTTCTGCTGCTGCTACTATTGCTACTGCTACTGCTACTGATAGTAGTGCAGTGCATTGCACATAGTAATACTATTATTACTACTGCTGATGCTGCTACTACGGCTACTGCTAATATCAATACTACGAGCCCAGTGCATGGCAAATCTACTTCTACTGTTACTATTGCTGTTACTACTACTACTACTTCTTACCCAGTGCATGGCGGATACTACTTCTATTTCCACTGCTGCTGCTACCTCTACTGCTGCTGCTATTACTATTACTACTACTACTAGCACAGTGCATGGCAAATAGTACTAGTATTTCTACTACTGCTGCTGCTGTTGCTATTACTTCTACTACTTCTGCTACTACTAGTAATCCAGTGTGTCGCAAATACTATTCATGTGACTACTGCTGCTGTTGCTACTACTACTGTCAATACTACTAGCCCAGTGCGTGGCAAATATACTACTACTACTGCTAGAGCTGTTACTCTTACTACTACAGGTGGCCCACTGCATGGCAAATCTGCTGCTCCTAGTATTGCTGCTGCTGCCACTTCGACTTCTGCTGCTACCACTACTACTAGGACTTCTACTACTAGCCCAGTGCATGGCAAATACTACTACTTTTACCACTACTGTTGCTGCTACTACTGCTGCTGCAGCTACTTCTATTCTTGCTGGTACTGCTACTACTACAATTAGTTCAGTGCATGGCAAACACTACTACTCTTACCTCTACTGCTGCTGCTGCTACTACTTCTACTACGAGTATTCCAGTTCTTGACGCATACAACTACTTTACTACTGCTGCTCCTGCTGCTACTACTACTGCTACTACTACTATCCATACTAATAGCCCTGTGCATGGCAAATCTAATACTAGTACTGTTATTGCTGCTACTTCTACTACTACTACTCACACCTTGCAGGGCCAATCTGCTCCAAGTACTACTGCTGCTGCTGCCACTTCTACTCCTGCTGCTACCACTACTAGTACTACTCGCCCAATGCATAGCAAATACTACTATGACTACTACTGCTGCTACTACTACTGCTGCTGCTACTTCTACTGCTGCTGCTGCTACTACTACTACTATTCGCCCAGTGCATGGCAAATACTACTACTATTAGTACTACCGCTGCTGCTTGTACCAATGCTACTACTACTGCTACTACTAATATTCCAGTGCATTGCAAAAACTACTGATACTACTACTACACCCAATGCTGCTACTACTGCTACTACTACTATCAATACTACTATCCCTGTGTATGGCAAATCGGCTCCTTCTACTGCTATGGCTGCTACTGCTACTAGTACTACTGGCCCACTGCAGGACATATCTGCTGCTACTCTTACTGCTGCTGATGTCACTTCTATTCCTGGTGCTACCTCTACTACTGCTGCTACTACTAGTAGTCTAGCGCATGGCAAATACTACTATTACTGCTACTTCTGCTGCTGCTACTACTAGTATCAACACTACTATGCCAGTGCATGGCAAATCTTCTACTACTACAACTATTAGTGCTAATGCTAATACTGCTACGTGCACACTGCAGGGCTAATCTGCTGCTACTACTACTGATGTTGCTGCCAATTCTACTTCTGCTTCTACCAATACAACTACTACTCCTACTACCCCAGTGCATTTCAAATACTACCAATATTACCAGTACTGCTGCTACTACTACTACTGATGCTAACATTACTGCTGCTGCTACTAGTACTATTACTAGCCCAGTCCATGCCAAATACAACTACTATTACCACTGCTGCTACTATTAGTGCTCTTGCTCTTACGACTACTTCTGCTGCTACTACTGCTACTGCTTCTAATTCTACTGTGGCTGCTACTACTACTGTTACTAATACTACTAGCCCAGGGCATGGCAATGGTATTCTACCATTATTACTACTGCTGCTGCTGCTACTACGTCTACTAGTACTTGTATTACTTGCAGCCCAGTGCATGGCAAATACTACTTCGATTACTACTCCTGATGCTGCTGCTAATACTGCTACGACTAGTATTAATACTACAGCCCAGTGCATGGCAAATCTACTACTACTACGGCTATTTCAGCAAGTGCTACTACTTTTACTGGCCAACTGCAGGGTAAATCTGCTGTCACTAGTACTGCTGCTGTCACTTCTACTGGTGCTGCTACCACTACTACTACTACTACTACTACTACTACTACTAACCCAGTTCATGGTAAGTGCTCCTACTGTTACCACTACTGCTGCTACTACTACTAATTCTGTGACTACTACTACTGCTGCTACTAGCACCACTTCTAACCCAGTGCATGGTAAATACTAGTAGTGTAACTAGTAGTGCTGCTGCTGCTACTACAGCTGCTACTGGTAGTACAGTTCATGGCAAATACTACTACTATTAACACAACTGCTACTAGTACTTCTGCTGCTACTATTACTGCAGCTGCAGCTACTTCTAATGCTGCTGCTAATTCTACTACTACTAGTACAGTGCATGGCAAATACCACTATTATGACCACTACTGCTGCAGTTGCTACTACTGTGACTACTACTGCTGCAACTAGTAGTCCAGGGAATGGCAAATACTACTACCATCACTACTACTGCTGCTGATGCTACTAGTACTGCTCCTTCTACTGCAACTACTAGTAGTCCAGTCCTCGGCAAATACTACTACTATGACTCTGACTGCTGCTAAGGCTACCACTGCTACTACTACTAATCCTGTCTGTGCAAATGCTATTATATTACTGCTACTGCTGTTGCTGCTGCCACTACAGCTTCTACTACTATCAATATTAATACCTCTGTGCATGGTCATTCTACTGCCTGTACTGTTATTGCTGCTATTTCTACTACTACTACGTGCCCATTGCTGGGCAAATCTGCTGCTACTACTACTGCTACTGCCGCCACTTCTACTGCTCCTGCTACCATTACTACTACTACTACTACATCTACTACAAGCTAAGCGCATGGCATATACTGCTACTATTACTCCTACTGCTGCTACTCCTACTGCGGCTACTTCTACTGCTGCTGCTACTGCTGCTACTACTACTAATCCAGTCCATGGCAAATGCTACTATATTACTACTACTGCTGCTGCAGCGGCTACTACAGCTACTAGTACAGCTACGACCAGTAGTCCAGTGCATGGCAAATATTGCTACTATTACTGCTACTGCTGCTGCTGCTGCTACTTCTACTACTAGTATTAATAATATTAGCACTGTGTATGGCAAGTCTATTAGTACTACAGCTATTACTGCTGATGCTAATACTTCTTCTGGCCCACTGCGAGTCAAATCTTCTGCTAGTTCTACCCTTGCAGCTGCCACTTCTATTGCTGCTGCTACCACTACTACTGCTACTAGCTCAGTGCATGTAAAATACTACTACTATTACTACTACTGCCACTACTGCTGCTGCTGCTTCTTCTACTGCTGCTGCTACTACTATTGCTTCTGCAGCTACTCCTAGTGCTGCTGCTAATTCTACTACTACTACTAGTCCAGTGCATGGCAAACATATGTACTATGAACACTACTGCTGCTGCTGCGTCTTCTGTGACTACTCTTGGTACTACATGTAGTCCAGGGAATGGCAAATACTACTACTCTTACTACAACTGCTGCTGCTACTACTACTGCTAATACTACTATCAATACTACTAGCTCAGTGCATGGCAAATCTACTACTACTACTGCTATTTCTCCTACCACTACTACTACTACTACTACTGGCCAACTGCAGGGCAAATCTGCTGCTACTATTTCTGTTGCTGCTGTCACATCTATTGCTGTTGCTACCTCTACTACTACTGCTACTACTAGCAGTCCAGTGCATGGCAGATACTACTACTATTAGTACTACTGCTTCTGCTGCTGCTACTATTGCTACTGCTACTGCTACTGATAGTAGTGCAGTGCATTGCACATAGTAATACTATTATTACTACTGCTGATGCTGCTACTACGGCTACTGCTAATATCAATACTACGAGCCCAGTGCATGGCAAATCTACTTCTACTGTTACTATTGCTGTTACTACTACTACTACTTCTTACCCAGTGCATGGCGGATACTACTTCTATTTCCACTGCTGCTGCTACCTCTACTGCTGCTGCTATTACTATTACTACTACTACTAGCACAGTGCATGGCAAATAGTACTAGTATTTCTACTACTGCTGCTGCTGTTGCTATTACTTCTACTACTTCTGCTACTACTAGTAATCCAGTGTGTCGCAAATACTATTCATGTGACTACTGCTGCTGTTGCTACTACTACTGTCAATACTACTAGCCCAGTGCGTGGCAAATATACTACTACTACTGCTAGAGCTGTTACTCTTACTACTACAGGTGGCCCACTGCATGGCAAATCTGCTGCTCCTAGTATTGCTGCTGCTGCCACTTCGACTTCTGCTGCTACCACTACTACTAGGACTTCTACTACTAGCCCAGTGCATGGCAAATACTACTACTTTTACCACTACTGTTGCTGCTACTACTGCTGCTGCAGCTACTTCTATTCTTGCTGGTACTGCTACTACTACAATTAGTTCAGTGCATGGCAAACACTACTACTCTTACCTCTACTGCTGCTGCTGCTACTACTTCTACTACGAGTATTCCAGTTCTTGACGCATACAACTACTTTACTACTGCTGCTCCTGCTGCTACTACTACTGCTACTACTACTATCAATACTAATAGCCCTGTGCATGGCAAATCTAATACTAGTACTGTTATTGCTGCTACTTCTACTACTACTACTCACACCTTGCAGGGCCAATCTGCTCCAAGTACTACTGCTGCTGCTGCCACTTCTACTCCTGCTGCTACCACTACTAGTACTACTCGCCCAATGCATAGCAAATACTACTATGACTACTACTGCTGCTACTACTACTGCTGCTGCTACTTCTACTGCTGCTGCTGCTACTACTACTACTATTCGCCCAGTGCATGGCAAATACTACTACTATTAGTACTACCGCTGCTGCTTGTACCAATGCTACTACTACTGCTACTACTAATATTCCAGTGCATTGCAAAAACTACTGATACTACTACTACACCCAATGCTGCTACTACTGCTACTACTACTATCAATACTACTATCCCTGTGTATGGCAAATCGGCTCCTTCTACTGCTATGGCTGCTACTGCTACTAGTACTACTGGCCCACTGCAGGACATATCTGCTGCTACTCTTACTGCTGCTGATGTCACTTCTATTCCTGGTGCTACCTCTACTACTGCTGCTACTACTAGTAGTCTAGCGCATGGCAAATACTACTATTACTGCTACTTCTGCTGCTGCTACTACTAGTATCAACACTACTATGCCAGTGCATGGCAAATCTTCTAGTACTACAACTATTAGTGCTAATGCTAATACTGCTACGTGCACACTGCAGGGCTAATCTGCTGCTACTACTACTGATGTTGCTGCCAATTCTACTTCTGCTTCTACCAATACAACTACTACTCCTACTACCCCAGTGCATTTCAAATACTACCAATATTACCAGTACTGCTGCTACTACTACTACTGATGCTAACATTACTGCTGCTGCTACTAGTACTATTACTAGCCCAGTCCATGCCAAATACAACTACTATTACCACTGCTGCTACTATTAGTGCTCTTGCTCTTACGACTACTTCTGCTGCTACTACTGCTACTGCTTCTAATTCTACTGTGGCTGCTACTACTACTGTTACTAATACTACTAGCCCAGGGCATGGCAATGGTATTCTACCATTATTACTACTGCTGCTGCTGCTACTACGTCTACTAGTACTTGTATTACTTGCAGCCCAGTGCATGGCAAATACTACTTCGATTACTACTCCTGATGCTGCTGCTAATACTGCTACGACTAGTATTAATACTACAGCCCAGTGCATGGCAAATCTACTACTACTACGGCTATTTCAGCAAGTGCTACTACTTTTACTGGCCAACTGCAGGGTAAATCTGCTGTCACTAGTACTGCTGCTGTCACTTCTACTGGTGCTGCTACCACTACTACTACTACTACTACTACTACTACTACTAACCCAGTTCATGGTAAGTGCTCCTACTGTTACCACTACTGCTGCTACTACTACTAATTCTGTGACTACTACTACTGCTGCTACTAGCACCACTTCTAACCCAGTGCATGGTAAATACTAGTAGTGTAACTAGTAGTGCTGCTGCTGCTACTACAGCTGCTACTGGTAGTACAGTTCATGGCAAATACTACTACTATTAACACAACTGCTACTAGTACTTCTGCTGCTACTATTACTGCAGCTGCAGCTACTTCTAATGCTGCTGCTAATTCTACTACTACTAGTACAGTGCATGGCAAATACCACTATTATGACCACTACTGCTGCAGTTGCTACTACTGTGACTACTACTGCTGCAACTAGTAGTCCAGGGAATGGCAAATACTACTACCATCACTACTACTGCTGCTGATGCTACTAGTACTGCTCCTTCTACTGCAACTACTAGTAGTCCAGTCCTCGGCAAATACTACTACTATGACTCTGACTGCTGCTAAGGCTACCACTGCTACTACTACTAATCCTGTCTGTGCAAATGCTACTATATTACTGCTACTGCTGTTGCTGCTGCCACTACAGCTTCTACTACTATCAATATTAATACCTCTGTGCATGGTCATTCTACTGCCTGTACTGTTATTGCTGCTATTTCTACTACTACTACGTGCCCATTGCTGGGCAAATCTGCTGCTACTACTACTGCTACTGCCGCCACTTCTACTGCTCCTGCTACCATTACTACTACTACTACTACATCTACTACAAGCTAAGCGCATGGCATATACTGCTACTATTACTCCTACTGCTGCTACTCCTACTGCGGCTACTTCTACTGCTGCTGCTACTGCTGCTACTACTACTAATCCAGTCCATGGCAAATGCTACTATATTACTACTACTGCTGCTGCAGCGGCTACTACAGCTACTAGTACAGCTACGACCAGTAGTCCAGTGCATGGCAAATATTGCTACTATTACTGCTACTGCTGCTGCTGCTGCTACTTCTACTACTAGTATTAATAATATTAGCACTGTGTATGGCAAGTCTATTAGTACTACAGCTATTACTGCTGATGCTAATACTTCTTCTGGCCCACTGCGAGTCAAATCTTCTGCTAGTTCTACCCTTGCAGCTGCCACTTCTATTGCTGCTGCTACCACTACTACTGCTACTAGCTCAGTGCATGTAAAATACTACTACTATTACTACTACTGCCACTACTGCTGCTGCTGCTTCTTCTACTGCTGCTGCTACTACTATTGCTTCTGCAGCTACTCCTAGTGCTGCTGCTAATTCTACTACTACTACTAGTCCAGTGCATGGCAAACATATGTACTATGAACACTACTGCTGCTGCTGCGTCTTCTGTGACTACTCTTGGTACTACATGTAGTCCAGGGAATGGCAAATACTACTACTCTTACTACAACTGCTGCTGCTACTACTACTGCTAATAGTACTATCAATACTACTAGCTCAGTGCATGGCAAATCTACTACTACTACTGCTATTTCTCCTACCACTACTACTACTACTACTACTGGCCAACTGCAGGGCAAATCTGCTGCTACTATTTCTGTTGCTGCTGTCACATCTATTGCTGTTGCTACCTCTACTACTACTGCTACTACTAGCAGTCCAGTGCATGGCAGATACTACTACTATTAGTACTACTGCTTCTGCTGCTGCTACTATTGCTACTGCTACTGCTACTGATAGTAGTGCAGTGCATTGCACATAGTAATACTATTATTACTACTGCTGATGCTGCTACTACGGCTACTGCTAATATCAATACTACGAGCCCAGTGCATGGCAAATCTACTTCTACTGTTACTATTGCTGTTACTACTACTACTACTTCTTACCCAGTGCATGGCGGATACTACTTCTATTTCCACTGCTGCTGCTACCTCTACTGCTGCTGCTATTACTATTACTACTACTACTAGCACAGTGCATGGCAAATAGTACTAGTATTTCTACTACTGCTGCTGCTGTTGCTATTACTTCTACTACTTCTGCTACTACTAGTAATCCAGTGTGTCGCAAATACTATTCATGTGACTACTGCTGCTGTTGCTACTACTACTGTCAATACTACTAGCCCAGTGCGTGGCAAATATACTACTACTACTGCTAGAGCTGTTACTCTTACTACTACAGGTGGCCCACTGCATGGCAAATCTGCTGCTCCTAGTATTGCTGCTGCTGCCACTTCGACTTCTGCTGCTACCACTACTACTAGGACTTCTACTAGTAGCCCAGTGCATGGCAAATACTACTACTTTTACCACTACTGTTGCTGCTACTACTGCTGCTGCAGCTACTTCTATTCTTGCTGGTACTGCTACTACTACAATTAGTTCAGTGCATGGCAAACACTACTACTCTTACCTCTACTGCTGCTGCTGCTACTACTTCTACTACGAGTATTCCAGTTCTTGACGCATACAACTACTTTACTACTGCTGCTCCTGCTGCTACTACTACTGCTACTACTACTATCAATACTAATAGCCCTGTGCATGGCAAATCTAATACTAGTACTGTTATTGCTGCTACTTCTACTACTACTACTCACACCTTGCAGGGCCAATCTGCTCCAAGTACTACTGCTGCTGCTGCCACTTCTACTCCTGCTGCTACCACTACTAGTACTACTCGCCCAATGCATAGCAAATACTACTATGACTACTACTGCTGCTACTACTACTGCTGCTGCTACTTCTACTGCTGCTGCTGCTACTACTACTACTATTCGCCCAGTGCATGGCAAATACTACTACTATTAGTACTACCGCTGCTGCTTGTACCAATGCTACTACTACTGCTACTACTAATATTCCAGTGCATTGCAAAAACTACTGATACTACTACTACACCCAATGCTGCTACTACTGCTACTACTACTATCAATACTACTATCCCGAGGAAGGCGCTTCGGCTAGCCCGATGGTCGAGTCGTGGAATTGCTTGGGCCGGCTTCTCCGTGCAGCCAGCCTTTATGTCCTCTCCATGACCTCCTCCAGCTGCATTTTAGCATATATGCCAAACAACTAGCAAGACAGGAACACAACCCCACCCATTAGCAGAGAGGCTGCCCAAAATCATAATAAGTCTACAGACACCCCAAAACACACCACCAGACGTGGACCTGCCCACCAGAAAGACAAGATCCAGCCTCATACACCAGAACACAGGCACTAGTACCCTCCACCAGGAAGCCTACACAACCCACTGAACCAACCTTAGCCACTGGGGACAGACTCAAAAAACAACAGGAACTACGAACCTTCAGCCTGCAAAAAAAAAAAAAAAAGGAGACCCCAAACACAGTAAGATAAGCAAAATGAGAAGACAGAAAAACACACAGCAGATGAAGGAGCAAGATAAAAACCCACCAGACCTAACAAATGAAGAGGAAATAGGCAGTCTACCTGAAAAAGAATTCAGAATAATGATAGTAAGGTTGATCCGAAATCTTGGAGATAGAATGGACAATAGAATGGACAAATTGCAAGAATCAGTTAACAAGGACCTAGAAGAACTAAAGATGAAACAAGCAACGATGAACAACACAATAAATGAAATTAAAAGTACTCTAGATGGGATCAATAGCAGAATAACTGAGGCAGAAGAACGGATAAGTGACCTGGAAGATAAAATAGTGGAAATAACTACTGCAGAGCAGAATAAAGAAAAAAGAATGAAAAGAACTGAGGACAGTCTCAGAGACCTCTGGGACAACATTAAACGCACCAACATTCGAATTATAGGGGTTCCAGAAGAAGAAGAGAAAAAGAAAGGGACTGAGAAAATATTTGAAGAGATTATAGTTGAAAACTTCCCTAATATGGGAAAGGAAATAGTTAATCAAGTCCAGGAAGCACAGAGAGTCCCATACAGGATAAATCCAAGGAGAAATACGCCAAGACACATATTAATCAAACTGTCAAAAATTAAATACAAAGAAAACATATTAAAAGCAGCAAGGGAAAAACAACAAATAACACACAAGGGAATCCCCATAAGGTTAACAGCTGATCTTTCAGCAGAAACTCTGCAAGCCAGAAGGGAGTGGCAGGACATATTGAAAGTGTTGAAGGAGAAAAACCTGCAACCAAGATTACTCTACCCAGCAAGGATCTCATTCAGATTTGATGGAGAAATTAAAACCTTTACAGACAAGCAAAAGCTGAGAGAGTTCAGCACCACCAAACCAGCTCTACAACAACTGCTAAAGGAACTTCTCTAGGCAAGAAACACAAAAGAAGGAAAGGACCTACAATAACAAACCCAAAACAATGAAGAAAATGGGAATAGGAACACACATATCGATAATTACCTTAAATGTAAATGGACTAAATGCTCCCACCAAAAGACACAGATTGGCTGAATGGATACAAAAACAAGACCCATATATTTGCTGTCTACAAGAGACCCACTTCAGACCTAGAGACACATACAGACTGAAAGTAAGGGGATGGAAAAAGGTATTTCATGCAAGTGGAAACCAAAAGAAAGCTGGAGTAGCAATTCTCATATCAGACAAAATAGACTTTAAAACAAAGACTATTAGAAGAGACAAAGAAGGACACTACATAATGATCAAGGGATCAATCCAAGAGGAAGATATAACAATTGTAAATATTTATGCACCCAACATAGGTGCACCTCAATACATAAGGCAAATACTGACAACCATAAAAGGGGAAATCGACAGTAACACATTCATAGTAGGGGACTTTAACACCCCACTTTCACCAATGGACAGATCATCCAAAATGAAAATAAATAAGGAAACACAAGCTTTAAATGATACATTAAACGAGATGGAGTTAATTGATATTTATAGGACATTCCATCCAAAAACAACAGAATACACATTTTTCTCAAGTGCTCATGGAACATTCTCCAGGATAGATCATATCTTGGGTCACAAATCAAGCCTTGGTAAATTTAAGAAAATTGAAATTGTATCAAGTATCTTTTCTGACCACAACGCCATGAGACTAGATATCAATTACAGGAAAAGATCTGTAAAAAATACAAACACATGGAGGCTAAACAATACACTACTTAATAATGAAGATATCACTGAAGAAATCAAAGAGGAAATCAAAAAATACCTAGAAACAAATGACAATGGAGAAACAACGACCCAAAACCTGTGGGATGCAGCAAAAGCAGTTCTAAGGGGGAAGTTTATAGCAATACAAGCCCACCTTAAGAAGCAGGAAGCATCTCGAATAAACAACCTAACCTTGCACCTCAAGCAATTAGAGAAAGAAGAACAAAAAAACCCCAAAGCTAGCAGAAGGAAAGAAATCATAAAAATCAGATCAGAAATAAATGAAAAAGAAATGAAGGAAACAATAGCAAAGATCAATAAAACTAAAAGCTGGTTCTTTGAGAAGATAAACAAAATAGATAAACCACTAGCCAGACTCATCAAGAAAAAAAGGGAGAAGACCCAAATCAATAGAATTAGAAATGAAAAAGGAGAGGTAACAACTGACACTGCAGAAATAAAAGAGATCATGAGAGATTACTACAAGCAACTCTATGCCAATAAAATGGACAATCTGGAAGAAATGGACAAATTCTTAGAGAGGCACAACCTGCCAAGACTGAATCAGGAAGAAATAGAAAATATGAACAGACCAATCACAAGCACTGAAATTGAAACTGTGATTAAAAATCTTCCAACAAAGAAAAGCCCAGGACCAGATGGCTTCACAGGCGAATTCTATCAAACATTTAGAGAAGAGCTAACACCTATCCTTCTCAAACTCTTCCAAAATATAGCAGAGGGAGGAACACTCCCAAACTCCTTCTACGAGGCCACCATCACCTTGATACCAAAACCAGACAAGGATGTCACAAAGAAAGAAAACTACAGGCCAATATCACTGATGAACATAGATGCAAAAATCCTCAACAAAATACTAGCAAACAGAATCCAACAGCACATTAAAAAGATCATACACCATGATCAAGTGGGGTTTATTCCAGGAATGCAAGGATTCTTCAATATACGCAAATCTATCAATGTGATAAACCATATTAACAAACTGAAGGAGAAAAACCATATGATCATCTCAATAGATGCAGAGAAAGCTTTTGACAAAATTCAACACCCATTTATGATAAAAACCCTGCAGAAAGTAGGCATAGAGGGAACTTTCCTCAACATAATAAAGGCCATATATGACAAGCCCACAGCAAACATCATCCTCAATGGTGAAAAACTGAAAGCATTTCCACTAAGATCAGGAACAAGACAAGGTTGCCCACTCTCACCACTCTTATTCAACATAGTTTTGGAAGTTTTAGCCACAGCAATCAGAGAAGAAAAGGAAATAAAAGGAATCCAAATCGGAAAAGAAGAAGTAAAGCTGTCACTGTTTGCAGATGACATGATCCTATACATAGAGAACCCTAAAGACGCTACCAGAAAACTACTAGAGCTAATCAATGAATTTGGTAAAGTGGCAGGATACAAAATTAATGCACAGAAATCTCTGGCATTCCTATATACTAATGATGAAAAATCTGAAAGTGAAATCAAGAAAACACTCCCATTTACCATTGCAACAAAAAGAATAAAATATCTAGGAATAAACCTACCTAAGGAGACAAAAGATCTGTATGCAGAAAATTATAAGACACTGATGAAAGAAATTAAAGATGATACAAATAGATGGAGAGATATACCATGTTCTTGGATTGGAAGAATCAACATTGTGAAAATGACTCTACTACCGAAAGCAATCTATAGATTCAATGCAATCCCTATCAAACTACCACTGGCATTTTTCACAGAACTAGAACAAAAAATTTTGCAATTTGTATGGAAACACAAAAGACCCCGAATAGCCAAAGCAATCTTGAGAACGAAAGAAGGAACTGGAGGAATCAGGCTCCCAGACTTCAGACTATACTACAAAGCTACAGTTATCAAGACGGTATGGTACTGGCACAAAAACAGAAAGATAGATCAATGGAACAGGATAGAAAGCCCAGAGATAAACCCACGCACATATGGTCACCTTATCTTTGACAAAGGAGGCAGAAATGTACAGTGGAGAAAGGACAGCCTATTCAATAAGTGGTGCTGGGAAAACTGGACAGCTACATGTAAAAGTATGAAATTAGATCACTCCCTAACACCGTACACAAAAATAAGCTCAAAATGGATTAAAGACCTAAATGTAAGGCCAGAAACTATCAAACTCTTAGAGGAAAACATAGGCAGAACACTCTATGACATAAATCACAGCAAGGTCCTTTTTGACCCACCTCCTAGAGAAATAGAAATAAAAAGAAGAGTAAACAAATGGGACCTAATGAAACTTAAAAGCTTTTGCGCAGCAAAGGAAACCATAAAGAAGACCAAAAGACAACCCTCAGAATGGGAGAAAATATTTGCAAATGAAGCAACTGACAAAGGATTGATCTCCAAAATTTATAAGCAGCTCATGCAGCTTAATAACAAAAAAACAAACAACCCAATCCAAAAATGGGCAGAAGACCTAAATAGACATTTCTCCAAAGAAGATATACAGAGTGCCAACAAACACATGAAAGAATGCTCAACATCACTAATCATGAGAGAAATGCAAATCAAAACTACAATGAGATATCATCTCACACCAGTCAGAATGGCCATCATCAAAAAATCTAGAAACAATAAATGCTGGAGAGGGTGTGGAGAAAAGGGAACCCTCTTACACTGTTGGTGGGAATGTAAATTGATACAGCCACTGTGGAGAACAGTATGGAGGTTCCTTAAAAAGCTACAAATAGAACTACCATATGACCCAGCAATCCCACTACTGGGCATATACCCTGAGAAAACCATAATTCAAAAAGAGTCATGTACCAAAATGTTCATTGCAGCTCTATTTACAATAGCCCAGAGATGGAAACAACCTAAGTGTCCATCATCGGATGAATGGATAAAGAAGATGTGGCACATATATACAATGGAATATTACTCAGCCATAAAAAGAGACGAAATTGAGCTATTTGTAATGAGGTGGATAGACCTAGAGTCTGTCATACAGAGTGAAGTAAGTCAGAAAGAGAGAGACAAATACCGTATGCTAACACATATATATGGAATTTAAAAAAAAAAATGTCATGAAAAACCTAGGGGTGAAACAGGAATAAAGACACAGACTTACTAGAGAATGGACTTGAGGCTATGGGGAGGGGGAAGGGTAAACGGTGACAAAGCGATAAAGAGGCATGGACATATATACACTACCAAACGTAAGGTAGATAGCTAGTGGGAAGCAGCCGCATAGCACAGGGAGATCAGCTCGGTGCTTTGTGACCGCCTGGAGGGGTGGGATAGGGAGGGTGGGAGGGAGGGAGACACAAGCGGGAAGAGATATGGGAATATATGTATATATGTAACTGATTCATTTTGTTGTGAAGCTGAAACTAACATACCATTGTAAAGCAATTATACTCCAATAAAGATGTTAAAAAAAATAAAAATAAAAAAAAAAAAAAAAAAAAAAAAAAAAAAAAATACTACTATCCCTGTGTATGGCAAATCGGCTCCTTCTACTGCTATGGCTGCTACTGCTACTAGTACTACTGGCCCACTGCAGGACATATCTGCTGCTACTCTTACTGCTGCTGATGTCACTTCTATTCCTGGTGCTACCTCTACTACTGCTGCTACTACTAGTAGTCTAGCGCATGGCAAATACTACTATTACTGCTACTTCTGCTGCTGCTACTACTAGTATCAACACTACTATGCCAGTGCATGGCAAATCTTCTAGTACTACAACTATTAGTGCTAATGCTAATACTGCTACGTGCACACTGCAGGGCTAATCTGCTGCTACTACTACTGATGTTGCTGCCAATTCTACTTCTGCTTCTACCAATACAACTACTACTCCTACTACCCCAGTGCATTTCAAATACTACCAATATTACCAGTACTGCTGCTACTACTACTACTGATGCTAACATTACTGCTGCTGCTACTAGTACTATTACTAGCCCAGTCCATGCCAAATACAACTACTATTACCACTGCTGCTACTATTAGTGCTCTTGCTCTTACGACTACTTCTGCTGTTACTACTGCTACTGCTTCTAATTCTACTGTGGCTGCTACTACTACTGTTACTAATACTACTAGCCCAGGGCATGGCAATGGTATTCTACCATTATTACTACTGCTGCTGCTGCTACTACGTCTACTAGTACTTGTATTACTTGCAGCCCAGTGCATGGCAAATACTACTTCGATTACTACTCCTGATGCTGCTGCTAATACTGCTACGACTAGTATTAATACTACAGCCCAGTGCATGGCAAATCTACTACTACTACGGCTATTTCAGCAAGTGCTACTACTTTTACTGGCCAACTGCAGGGTAAATCTGCTGTCACTAGTACTGCTGCTGTCACTTCTACTGGTGCTGCTACCACTACTACTACTACTACTACTACTACTACTACTACTACTAACCCAGTTCATGGTAAGTGCTCCTACTGTTACCACTACTGCTGCTACTACTACTAATTCTGTGACTACTACTACTGCTGCTACTAGCACCACTTCTAACCCAGTGCATGGTAAATACTAGTAGTGTAACTAGTAGTGCTGCTGCTGCTACTACAGCTGCTACTGGTAGTACAGTTCATGGCAAATACTACTACTATTAACACAACTGCTACTAGTACTTCTGCTGCTACTATTACTGCAGCTGCAGCTACTTCTAATGCTGCTGCTAATTCTACTACTACTAGTACAGTGCATGGCAAATACCACTATTATGACCACTACTGCTGCAGTTGCTACTACTGTGACTACTACTGCTGCAACTAGTAGTCCAGGGAATGGCAAATACTACTACCATCACTACTACTGCTGCTGATGCTACTAGTACTGCTCCTTCTACTGCAACTACTAGTAGTCCAGTCCTCGGCAAATACTACTACTATGACTCTGACTGCTGCTAAGGCTACCACTGCTACTACTACTAATCCTGTCTGTGCAAATGCTACTATATTACTGCTACTGCTGTTGCTGCTGCCACTACAGCTTCTACTACTATCAATATTAATACCTCTGTGCATGGTCATTCTACTGCCTGTACTGTTATTGCTGCTATTTCTACTACTACTACGTGCCCATTGCTGGGCAAATCTGCTGCTACTACTACTGCTACTGCCGCCACTTCTACTGCTCCTGCTACCATTACTACTACTACTACTACATCTACTACAAGCTAAGCGCATGGCATATACTGCTACTATTACTCCTACTGCTGCTACTCCTACTGCGGCTACTTCTACTGCTGCTGCTACTGCTGCTACTACTACTAATCCAGTCCATGGCAAATGCTACTATATTACTACTACTGCTGCTGCAGCGGCTACTACAGCTACTAGTACAGCTACGACCAGTAGTCCAGTGCATGGCAAATATTGCTACTATTACTGCTACTGCTGCTGCTGCTGCTACTTCTACTACTAGTATTAATAATATTAGCACTGTGTATGGCAAGTCTATTAGTACTACAGCTATTACTGCTGATGCTAATACTTCTTCTGGCCCACTGCGAGTCAAATCTTCTGCTAGTTCTACCCTTGCAGCTGCCACTTCTATTGCTGCTGCTACCACTACTACTGCTACTAGCTCAGTGCATGTAAAATACTACTACTATTACTACTACTGCCACTACTGCTGCTGCTGCTTCTTCTACTGCTGCTGCTACTACTATTGCTTCTGCAGCTACTCCTAGTGCTGCTGCTAATTCTACTACTACTACTAGTCCAGTGCATGGCAAACATATGTACTATGAACACTACTGCTGCTGCTGCGTCTTCTGTGACTACTCTTGGTACTACATGTAGTCCAGGGAATGGCAAATACTACTACTCTTACTACAACTGCTGCTGCTACTACTACTGCTAATACTACTATCAATACTACTAGCTCAGTGCATGGCAAATCTACTACTACTACTGCTATTTCTCCTACCACTACTACTACTACTACTACTGGCCAACTGCAGGGCAAATCTGCTGCTACTATTTCTGTTGCTGCTGTCACATCTATTGCTGTTGCTACCTCTACTACTACTGCTACTACTAGCAGTCCAGTGCATGGCAGATACTACTACTATTAGTACTACTGCTTCTGCTGCTGCTACTATTGCTACTGCTACTGCTACTGATAGTAGTGCAGTGCATTGCACATAGTAATACTATTATTACTACTGCTGATGCTGCTACTACGGCTACTGCTAATATCAATACTACGAGCCCAGTGCATGGCAAATCTACTTCTACTGTTACTATTGCTGTTACTACTACTACTACTTCTTACCCAGTGCATGGCGGATACTACTTCTATTTCCACTGCTGCTGCTACCTCTACTGCTGCTGCTATTACTATTACTACTACTACTAGCACAGTGCATGGCAAATAGTACTAGTATTTCTACTACTGCTGCTGCTGTTGCTATTACTTCTACTACTTCTGCTACTACTAGTAATCCAGTGTGTCGCAAATACTATTCATGTGACTACTGCTGCTGTTGCTACTACTACTGTCAATACTACTAGCCCAGTGCGTGGCAAATATACTACTACTACTGCTAGAGCTGTTACTCTTACTACTACAGGTGGCCCACTGCATGGCAAATCTGCTGCTCCTAGTATTGCTGCTGCTGCCACTTCGACTTCTGCTGCTACCACTACTACTAGGACTTCTACTAGTAGCCCAGTGCATGGCAAATACTACTACTTTTACCACTACTGTTGCTGCTACTACTGCTGCTGCAGCTACTTCTATTCTTGCTGGTACTGCTACTACTACAATTAGTTCAGTGCATGGCAAACACTACTACTCTTACCTCTACTGCTGCTGCTGCTACTACTTCTACTACGAGTATTCCAGTTCTTGACGCATACAACTACTTTACTACTGCTGCTCCTGCTGCTACTACTACTGCTACTACTACTATCAATACTAATAGCCCTGTGCATGGCAAATCTAATACTAGTACTGTTATTGCTGCTACTTCTACTACTACTACTCACACCTTGCAGGGCCAATCTGCTCCAACTACTACTGCTGCTGCTGCCACTTCTACTCCTGCTGCTACCACTACTAGTACTACTCGCCCAATGCATAGCAAATACTACTATGACTACTACTGCTGCTACTACTACTGCTGCTGCTACTTCTACTGCTGCTGCTGCTACTACTACTACTATTCGCCCAGTGCATGGCAAATACTACTACTATTAGTACTACCGCTGCTGCTTGTACCAATGCTACTACTACTGCTACTACTAATATTCCAGTGCATTGCAAAAACTACTGATACTACTACTACACCCAATGCTGCTACTACTGCTACTACTACTATCAATACTACTATCCCTGTGTATGGCAAATCGGCTCCTTCTACTGCTATGGCTGCTACTGCTACTAGTACTACTGGCCCACTGCAGGACATATCTGCTGCTACTCTTACTGCTGCTGATGTCACTTCTATTCCTGGTGCTACCTCTACTACTGCTGCTACTACTAGTAGTCTAGCGCATGGCAAATACTACTATTACTGCTACTTCTGCTGCTGCTACTACTAGTATCAACACTACTATGCCAGTGCATGGCAAATCTTCTACTACTACAACTATTAGTGCTAATGCTAATACTGCTACGTGCACACTGCAGGGCTAATCTGCTGCTACTACTACTGATGTTGCTGCCAATTCTACTTCTGCTTCTACCAATACAACTACTACTCCTACTACCCCAGTGCATTTCAAATACTACCAATATTACCAGTACTGCTGCTACTACTACTACTGATGCTAACATTACTGCTGCTGCTACTAGTACTATTACTAGCCCAGTCCATGCCAAATACAACTACTATTACCACTGCTGCTACTATTAGTGCTCTTGCTCTTACGACTACTTCTGCTGCTACTACTGCTACTGCTTCTAATTCTACTGTGGCTGCTACTACTACTGTTACTAATACTACTAGCCCAGGGCATGGCAATGGTATTCTACCATTATTACTACTGCTGCTGCTGCTACTACGTCTACTAGTACTTGTATTACTTGCAGCCCAGTGCATGGCAAATACTACTTCGATTACTACTCCTGATGCTGCTGCTAATACTGCTACGACTAGTATTAATACTACAGCCCAGTGCATGGCAAATCTACTACTACTACGGCTATTTCAGCAAGTGCTACTACTTTTACTGGCCAACTGCAGGGTAAATCTGCTGTCACTAGTACTGCTGCTGTCACTTCTACTGGTGCTGCTACCACTACTACTACTACTACTACTACTACTACTACTAACCCAGTTCATGGTAAGTGCTCCTACTGTTACCACTACTGCTGCTACTACTACTAATTCTGTGACTACTACTACTGCTGCTACTAGCACCACTTCTAACCCAGTGCATGGTAAATACTAGTAGTGTAACTAGTAGTGCTGCTGCTGCTACTACAGCTGCTACTGGTAGTACAGTTCATGGCAAATACTACTACTATTAACACAACTGCTACTAGTACTTCTGCTGCTACTATTACTGCAGCTGCAGCTACTTCTAATGCTGCTGCTAATTCTACTACTACTAGTACAGTGCATGGCAAATACCACTATTATGACCACTACTGCTGCAGTTGCTACTACTGTGACTACTACTGCTGCAACTAGTAGTCCAGGGAATGGCAAATACTACTACCATCACTACTACTGCTGCTGATGCTACTAGTACTGCTCCTTCTACTGCAACTACTAGTAGTCCAGTCCTCGGCAAATACTACTACTATGACTCTGACTGCTGCTAAGGCTACCACTGCTACTACTACTAATCCTGTCTGTGCAAATGCTACTATATTACTGCTACTGCTGTTGCTGCTGCCACTACAGCTTCTACTACTATCAATATTAATACCTCTGTGCATGGTCATTCTACTGCCTGTACTGTTATTGCTGCTATTTCTACTACTACTACGTGCCCATTGCTGGGCAAATCTGCTGCTACTACTACTGCTACTGCCGCCACTTCTACTGCTCCTGCTACCATTACTACTACTACTACTACATCTACTACAAGCTAAGCGCATGGCATATACTGCTACTATTACTCCTACTGCTGCTACTCCTACTGCGGCTACTTCTACTGCTGCTGCTACTGCTGCTACTACTACTAATCCAGTCCATGGCAAATGCTACTATATTACTACTACTGCTGCTGCAGCGGCTACTACAGCTACTAGTACAGCTACGACCAGTAGTCCAGTGCATGGCAAATATTGCTACTATTACTGCTACTGCTGCTGCTGCTGCTACTTCTACTACTAGTATTAATAATATTAGCACTGTGTATGGCAAGTCTATTAGTACTACAGCTATTACTGCTGATGCTAATACTTCTTCTGGCCCACTGCGAGTCAAATCTTCTGCTAGTTCTACCCTTGCAGCTGCCACTTCTATTGCTGCTGCTACCACTACTACTGCTACTAGCTCAGTGCATGTAAAATACTACTACTATTACTACTACTGCCACTACTGCTGCTGCTGCTTCTTCTACTGCTGCTGCTACTACTATTGCTTCTGCAGCTACTCCTAGTGCTGCTGCTAATTCTACTACTACTACTAGTCCAGTGCATGGCAAACATATGTACTATGAACACTACTGCTGCTGCTGCGTCTTCTGTGACTACTCTTGGTACTACATGTAGTCCAGGGAATGGCAAATACTACTACTCTTACTACAACTGCTGCTGCTACTACTACTGCTAATACTACTATCAATACTACTAGCTCAGTGCATGGCAAATCTACTACTACTACTGCTATTTCTCCTACCACTACTACTACTACTACTACTGGCCAACTGCAGGGCAAATCTGCTGCTACTATTTCTGTTGCTGCTGTCACATCTATTGCTGTTGCTACCTCTACTACTACTGCTACTACTAGCAGTCCAGTGCATGGCAGATACTACTACTATTAGTACTACTGCTTCTGCTGCTGCTACTATTGCTACTGCTACTGCTACTGATAGTAGTGCAGTGCATTGCACATAGTAATACTATTATTACTACTGCTGATGCTGCTACTACGGCTACTGCTAATATCAATACTACGAGCCCAGTGCATGGCAAATCTACTTCTACTGTTACTATTGCTGTTACTACTACTACTACTTCTTACCCAGTGCATGGCGGATACTACTTCTATTTCCACTGCTGCTGCTACCTCTACTGCTGCTGCTATTACTATTACTACTACTACTAGCACAGTGCATGGCAAATAGTACTAGTATTTCTACTACTGCTGCTGCTGTTGCTATTACTTCTACTACTTCTGCTACTACTAGTAATCCAGTGTGTCGCAAATACTATTCATGTGACTACTGCTGCTGTTGCTACTACTACTGTCAATACTACTAGCCCAGTGCGTGGCAAATATACTACTACTACTGCTAGAGCTGTTACTCTTACTACTACAGGTGGCCCACTGCATGGCAAATCTGCTGCTCCTAGTATTGCTGCTGCTGCCACTTCGACTTCTGCTGCTACCACTACTACTAGGACTTCTACTAGTAGCCCAGTGCATGGCAAATACTACTACTTTTACCACTACTGTTGCTGCTACTACTGCTGCTGCAGCTACTTCTATTCTTGCTGGTACTGCTACTACTACAATTAGTTCAGTGCATGGCAAACACTACTACTCTTACCTCTACTGCTGCTGCTGCTACTACTTCTACTACGAGTATTCCAGTTCTTGACGCATACAACTACTTTACTACTGCTGCTCCTGCTGCTACTACTACTGCTACTACTACTATCAATACTAATAGCCCTGTGCATGGCAAATCTAATACTAGTACTGTTATTGCTGCTACTTCTACTACTACTACTCACACCTTGCAGGGCCAATCTGCTCCAAGTACTACTGCTGCTGCTGCCACTTCTACTCCTGCTGCTACCACTACTAGTACTACTCGCCCAATGCATAGCAAATACTACTATGACTACTACTGCTGCTACTACTACTGCTGCTGCTACTTCTACTGCTGCTGCTGCTACTACTACTACTATTCGCCCAGTGCATGGCAAATACTACTACTATTAGTACTACCGCTGCTGCTTGTACCAATGCTACTACTACTGCTACTACTAATATTCCAGTGCATTGCAAAAACTACTGATACTACTACTACACCCAATGCTGCTACTACTGCTACTACTACTATCAATACTACTATCCCTGTGTATGGCAAATCGGCTCCTTCTACTGCTATGGCTGCTACTGCTACTAGTACTACTGGCCCACTGCAGGACATATCTGCTGCTACTCTTACTGCTGCTGATGTCACTTCTATTCCTGGTGCTACCTCTACTACTGCTGCTACTACTAGTAGTCTAGCGCATGGCAAATACTACTATTACTGCTACTTCTGCTGCTGCTACTACTAGTATCAACACTACTATGCCAGTGCATGGCAAATCTTCTACTACTACAACTATTAGTGCTAATGCTAATACTGCTACGTGCACACTGCAGGGCTAATCTGCTGCTACTACTACTGATGTTGCTGCCAATTCTACTTCTGCTTCTACCAATACAACTACTACTCCTACTACCCCAGTGCATTTCAAATACTACCAATATTACCAGTACTGCTGCTACTACTACTACTGATGCTAACATTACTGCTGCTGCTACTAGTACTATTACTAGCCCAGTCCATGCCAAATACAACTACTATTACCACTGCTGCTACTATTAGTGCTCTTGCTCTTACGACTACTTCTGCTGTTACTACTGCTACTGCTTCTAATTCTACTGTGGCTGCTACTACTACTGTTACTAATACTACTAGCCCAGGGCATGGCAATGGTATTCTACCATTATTACTACTGCTGCTGCTGCTACTACGTCTACTAGTACTTGTATTACTTGCAGCCCAGTGCATGGCAAATACTACTTCGATTACTACTCCTGATGCTGCTGCTAATACTGCTACGACTAGTATTAATACTACAGCCCAGTGCATGGCAAATCTACTACTACTACGGCTATTTCAGCAAGTGCTACTACTTTTACTGGCCAACTGCAGGGTAAATCTGCTGTCACTAGTACTGCTGCTGTCACTTCTACTGGTGCTGCTACCACTACTACTACTACTACTACTACTACTACTACTACTAACCCAGTTCATGGTAAGTGCTCCTACTGTTACCACTACTGCTGCTACTACTACTAATTCTGTGACTACTACTACTGCTGCTACTAGCACCACTTCTAACCCAGTGCATGGTAAATACTAGTAGTGTAACTAGTAGTGCTGCTGCTGCTACTACAGCTGCTACTGGTAGTACAGTTCATGGCAAATACTACTACTATTAACACAACTGCTACTAGTACTTCTGCTGCAACTATTACTGCAGCTGCAGCTACTTCTAATGCTGCTGCTACTTCTACTACTACTAGTACAGTGCATGGCAAATACCACTATTATGACCACTACTGCTGCAGTTGCTACTACTGTGACTACTACTGCTGCAACTAGTAGTCCAGGGAATGGCAAATACTACTACCATCACTACTACTGCTGCTGATGCTACTAGTACTGCTCCTTCTACTGCAACTACTAGTAGTCCAGTCCTCGGCAAATACTACTACTATGACTCTGACTGCTGCTAAGGCTACCACTGCTACTACTACTAATCCTGTCTGTGCAAATGCTACTATATTACTGCTACTGCTGTTGCTGCTGCCACTACAGCTTCTACTACTATCAATATTAATACCTCTGTGCATGGTCATTCTACTGCCTGTACTGTTATTGCTGCTATTTCTACTACTACTACGTGCCCATTGCTGGGCAAATCTGCTGCTACTACTACTGCTACTGCCGCCACTTCTACTGCTCCTGCTACCATTACTACTACTACTACTACATCTACTACAAGCTAAGCGCATGGCATATACTGCTACTATTACTCCTACTGCTGCTACTCCTACTGCGGCTACTTCTACTGCTGCTGCTACTGCTGCTACTACTACTAATCCAGTCCATGGCAAATGCTACTATATTACTACTACTGCTGCTGCAGCGGCTACTACAGCTACTAGTACAGCTACGACCAGTAGTCCAGTGCATGGCAAATATTGCTACTATTACTGCTACTGCTGCTGCTGCTGCTACTTCTACTACTAGTATTAATACTATTAGCACTGTGTATGGCAAGTCTATTAGTACTACAGCTATTACTGCTGATGCTAATACTTCTTCTGGCCCACTGCGAGTCAAATCTTCTGCTAGTTCTACCCTTGCAGCTGCCACTTCTATTGCTGCTGCTACCACTACTACTGCTACTAGCTCAGTGCATGTAAAATACTACTACTATTACTACTACTGCCACTACTGCTGCTGCTGCTTCTTCTACTGCTGCTGCTACTACTATTGCTTCTGCAGCTACTCCTAGTGCTGCTGCTAATTCTACTACTACTACTAGTCCAGTGCATGGCAAACATATGTACTATGAACACTACTGCTGCTGCTGCGTCTTCTGTGACTACTCTTGGTACTACATGTAGTCCAGGGAATGGCAAATACTACTACTCTTACTACAACTGCTGCTGCTACTACTACTGCTAATACTACTATCAATACTACTAGCTCAGTGCATGGCAAATCTACTACTACTACTGCTATTTCTCCTACCACTACTACTACTACTACTGGCCAACTGCAGGGCAAATCTGCTGCTACTATTTCTGTTGCTGCTGTCACATCTATTGCTGTTGCTACCTCTACTACTACTGCTACTACTAGCAGTCCAGTGCATGGCAGATACTACTACTATTAGTACTACTGCTTCTGCTGCTGCTACTATTGCTACTGCTACTGCTACTGATAGTAGTGCAGTGCATTGCACATAGTAATACTATTATTACTACTGCTGATGCTGCTACTACGGCTACTGCTAATATCAATACTACGAGCCCAGTGCATGGCAAATCTACTTCTACTGTTACTATTGCTGTTACTACTACTACTACTTCTTACCCAGTGCATGGCGGATACTACTTCTATTTCCACTGCTGCTGCTACCTCTACTGCTGCTGCTATTACTATTACTACTACTACTACTACTAGCACAGTGCATGGCAAATAGTACTAGTATTTCTACTACTGCTGCTGCTGTTGCTATTACTTCTACTACTTCTGCTACTACTAGTAATCCAGTGTGTCGCAAATACTATTCATGTGACTACTGCTGCTGTTGCTACTACTACTGTCAATACTACTAGCCCAGTGCGTGGCAAATATACTACTACTACTGCTAGAGCTGTTACTCTTACTACTACAGGTGGCCCACTGCATGGCAAATCTGCTGCTCCTAGTATTGCTGCTGCTGCCACTTCGACTTCTGCTGCTACCACTACTACTAGGACTTCTACTACTAGCCCAGTGCATGGCAAATACTACTACTTTTACCACTACTGTTGCTGCTACTACTGCTGCTGCAGCTACTTCTATTCTTGCTGGTACTGCTACTACTACAATTAGTTCAGTGCATGGCAAACACTACTACTCTTACCTCTACTGCTGCTGCTGCTACTACTTCTACTACGAGTATTCCAGTTCTTGACGCATACAACTACTTTACTACTGCTGCTCCTGCTGCTACTACTACTGCTACTACTACTATCAATACTAATAGCCCTGTGCATGGCAAATCTAATACTAGTACTGTTATTGCTGCTACTTCTACTACTACTACTCACACCTTGCAGGGCCAATCTGCTCCAAGTACTACTGCTGCTGCTGCCACTTCTACTCCTGCTGCTACCACTACTAGTACTACTCGCCCAATGCATAGCAAATACTACTATGACTACTACTGCTGCTACTACTACTGCTGCTGCTACTTCTACTGCTGCTGCTGCTACTACTACTACTATTCGCCCAGTGCATGGCAAATACTACTACTATTAGTACTACCGCTGCTGCTTGTACCAATGCTACTACTACTGCTACTACTAATATTCCAGTGCATTGCAAAAACTACTGATACTACTACTACACCCAATGCTGCTACTACTGCTACTACTACTATCAATACTACTATCCCTGTGTATGGCAAATCGGCTCCTTCTACTGCTATGGCTGCTACTGCTACTAGTACTACTGGCCCACTGCAGGACATATCTGCTGCTACTCTTACTGCTGCTGATGTCACTTCTATTCCTGGTGCTACCTCTACTACTGCTGCTACTACTAGTAGTCTAGCGCATGGCAAATACTACTATTACTGCTACTTCTGCTGCTGCTACTACTAGTATCAACACTACTATGCCAGTGCATGGCAAATCTTCTAGTACTACAACTATTAGTGCTAATGCTAATACTGCTACGTGCACACTGCAGGGCTAATCTGCTGCTACTACTACTGATGTTGCTGCCAATTCTACTTCTGCTTCTACCAATACAACTACTACTCCTACTACCCCAGTGCATTTCAAATACTACCAATATTACCAGTACTGCTGCTACTACTACTACTGATGCTAACATTACTGCTGCTGCTACTAGTACTATTACTAGCCCAGTCCATGCCAAATACAACTACTATTACCACTGCTGCTACTATTAGTGCTCTTGCTCTTACGACTACTTCTGCTGTTACTACTGCTACTGCTTCTAATTCTACTGTGGCTGCTACTACTACTGTTACTAATACTACTAGCCCAGGGCATGGCAATGGTATTCTACCATTATTACTACTGCTGCTGCTGCTACTACGTCTACTAGTACTTGTATTACTTGCAGCCCAGTGCATGGCAAATACTACTTCGATTACTACTCCTGATGCTGCTGCTAATACTGCTACGACTAGTATTAATACTACAGCCCAGTGCATGGCAAATCTACTACTACTACGGCTATTTCAGCAAGTGCTACTACTTTTACTGGCCAACTGCAGGGTAAATCTGCTGTCACTAGTACTGCTGCTGTCACTTCTACTGGTGCTGCTACCACTACTACTACTACTACTACTACTACTACTAACCCAGTTCATGGTAAGTGCTCCTACTGTTACCACTACTGCTGCTACTACTACTAATTCTGTGACTACTACTACTGCTGCTACTAGCACCACTTCTAACCCAGTGCATGGTAAATACTAGTAGTGTAACTAGTAGTGCTGCTGCTGCTACTACAGCTGCTACTGGTAGTACAGTTCATGGCAAATACTACTACTATTAACACAACTGCTACTAGTACTTCTGCTGCTACTATTACTGCAGCTGCAGCTACTTCTAATGCTGCTGCTACTTCTACTACTACTAGTACAGTGCATGGCAAATACCACTATTATGACCACTACTGCTGCAGTTGCTACTACTGTGACTACTACTGCTGCAACTAGTAGTCCAGGGAATGGCAAATACTACTACCATCACTACTACTGCTGCTGATGCTACTAGTACTGCTCCTTCTACTGCAACTACTAGTAGTCCAGTCCTCGGCAAATACTACTACTATGACTCTGACTGCTGCTAAGGCTACCACTGCTACTACTACTAATCCTGTCTGTGCAAATGCTACTATATTACTGCTACTGCTGTTGCTGCTGCCACTACAGCTTCTACTACTATCAATATTAATACCTCTGTGCATGGTCATTCTACTGCCTGTACTGTTATTGCTGCTATTTCTACTACTACTACGTGCCCATTGCTGGGCAAATCTGCTGCTACTACTACTGCTACTGCCGCCACTTCTACTGCTCCTGCTACCATTACTACTACTACTACTACATCTACTACAAGCTAAGCGCATGGCATATACTGCTACTATTACTCCTACTGCTGCTACTACTACTGCGGCTACTTCTACTGCTGCTGCTACTGCTGCTACTACTACTAATCCAGTCCATGGCAAATGCTACTATATTACTACTACTGCTGCTGCAGCGGCTACTACAGCTACTAGTACAGCTACGACCAGTAGTCCAGTGCATGGCAAATATTGCTACTATTACTGCTACTGCTGCTGCTGCTGCTACTTCTACTACTAGTATTAATAATATTAGCACTGTGTATGGCAAGTCTATTAGTACTACAGCTATTACTGCTGATGCTAATACTTCTTCTGGCCCACTGCGAGTCAAATCTTCTGCTAGTTCTACCCTTGCAGCTGCCACTTCTATTGCTGCTGCTACCACTACTACTGCTACTAGCTCAGTGCATGTAAAATACTACTACTATTACTACTACTGCCACTACTGCTGCTGCTGCTTCTTCTACTGCTGCTGCTACTACTATTGCTTCTGCAGCTACTCCTAGTGCTGCTGCTAATTCTACTACTACTACTAGTCCAGTGCATGGCAAACATATGTACTATGAACACTACTGCTGCTGCTGCGTCTTCTGTGACTACTCTTGGTACTACATGTAGTCCAGGGAATGGCAAATACTACTACTCTTACTACAACTGCTGCTGCTACTACTACTGCTAATACTACTATCAATACTACTAGCTCAGTGCATGGCAAATCTACTACTACTACTGCTATTTCTCCTACCACTACTACTACTACTACTGGCCAACTGCAGGGCAAATCTGCTGCTACTATTTCTGTTGCTGCTGTCACATCTATTGCTGTTGCTACCTCTACTACTACTGCTACTACTAGCAGTCCAGTGCATGGCAGATACTACTACTATTAGTACTACTGCTTCTGCTGCTGCTACTATTGCTACTGCTACTGCTACTGATAGTAGTGCAGTGCATTGCACATAGTAATACTATTATTACTACTGCTGATGCTGCTACTACGGCTACTGCTAATATCAATACTACGAGCCCAGTGCATGGCAAATCTACTTCTACTGTTACTATTGCTGTTACTACTACTACTACTTCTTACCCAGTGCATGGCGGATACTACTTCTATTTCCACTGCTGCTGCTACCTCTACTGCTGCTGCTATTACTATTACTACTACTACTACTACTAGCACAGTGCATGGCAAATAGTACTAGTATTTCTACTACTGCTGCTGCTGTTGCTATTACTTCTACTACTTCTGCTACTACTAGTAATCCAGTGTGTCGCAAATACTATTCATGTGACTACTGCTGCTGTTGCTACTACTACTGTCAATACTACTAGCCCAGTGCGTGGCAAATATACTACTACTACTGCTAGAGCTGTTACTCTTACTACTACAGGTGGCCCACTGCATGGCAAATCTGCTGCTCCTAGTATTGCTGCTGCTGCCACTTCGACTTCTGCTGCTACCACTACTACTAGGACTTCTACTAGTAGCCCAGTGCATGGCAAATACTACTACTTTTACCACTACTGTTGCTGCTACTACTGCTGCTGCAGCTACTTCTATTCTTGCTGGTACTGCTACTACTACAATTAGTTCAGTGCATGGCAAACACTACTACTCTTACCTCTACTGCTGCTGCTGCTACTACTTCTACTACGAGTATTCCAGTTCTTGACGCATACAACTACTTTACTACTGCTGCTCCTGCTGCTACTACTACTGCTACTACTACTATCAATACTAATAGCCCTGTGCATGGCAAATCTAATACTAGTACTGTTATTGCTGCTACTTCTACTACTACTACTCACACCTTGCAGGGCCAATCTGCTCCAACTACTACTGCTGCTGCTGCCACTTCTACTCCTGCTGCTACCACTACTAGTACTACTCGCCCAATGCATAGCAAATACTACTATGACTACTACTGCTGCTACTACTACTGCTGCTGCTACTTCTACTGCTGCTGCTGCTACTACTACTACTATTCGCCCAGTGCATGGCAAATACTACTACTATTAGTACTACCGCTGCTGCTTGTACCAATGCTACTACTACTGCTACTACTAATATTCCAGTGCATTGCAAAAACTACTGATACTACTACTACACCCAATGCTGCTACTACTGCTACTACTACTATCAATACTACTATCCCTGTGTATGGCAAATCGGCTCCTTCTACTGCTATGGCTGCTACTGCTACTAGTACTACTGGCCCACTGCAGGACATATCTGCTGCTACTCTTACTGCTGCTGATGTCACTTCTATTCCTGGTGCTACCTCTACTACTGCTGCTACTACTAGTAGTCTAGCGCATGGCAAATACTACTATTACTGCTACTTCTGCTGCTGCTACTACTAGTATCAACACTACTATGCCAGTGCATGGCAAATCTTCTACTACTACAACTATTAGTGCTAATGCTAATACTGCTACGTGCACACTGCAGGGCTAATCTGCTGCTACTACTACTGATGTTGCTGCCAATTCTACTTCTGCTTCTACCAATACAACTACTACTCCTACTACCCCAGTGCATTTCAAATACTACCAATATTACCAGTACTGCTGCTACTACTACTACTGATGCTAACATTACTGCTGCTGCTACTAGTACTATTACTAGCCCAGTCCATGCCAAATACAACTACTATTACCACTGCTGCTACTATTAGTGCTCTTGCTCTTACGACTACTTCTGCTGCTACTACTGCTACTGCTTCTAATTCTACTGTGGCTGCTACTACTACTGTTACTAATACTACTAGCCCAGGGCATGGCAATGGTATTCTACCATTATTACTACTGCTGCTGCTGCTACTACGTCTACTAGTACTTGTATTACTTGCAGCCCAGTGCATGGCAAATACTACTTCGATTACTACTCCTGATGCTGCTGCTAATACTGCTACGACTAGTATTAATACTACAGCCCAGTGCATGGCAAATCTACTACTACTACGGCTATTTCAGCAAGTGCTACTACTTTTACTGGCCAACTGCAGGGTAAATCTGCTGTCACTAGTACTGCTGCTGTCACTTCTACTGGTGCTGCTACCACTACTACTACTACTACTACTACTACTACTACTACTAACCCAGTTCATGGTAAGTGCTCCTACTGTTACCACTACTGCTGCTACTACTACTAATTCTGTGACTACTACTACTGCTGCTACTAGCACCACTTCTAACCCAGTGCATGGTAAATACTAGTAGTGTAACTAGTAGTGCTGCTGCTGCTACTACAGCTGCTACTGGTAGTACAGTTCATGGCAAATACTACTACTATTAACACAACTGCTACTAGTACTTCTGCTGCTACTATTACTGCAGCTGCAGCTACTTCTAATGCTGCTGCTACTTCTACTACTACTAGTACAGTGCATGGCAAATACCACTATTATGACCACTACTGCTGCAGTTGCTACTACTGTGACTACTACTGCTGCAACTAGTAGTCCAGGGAATGGCAAATACTACTACCATCACTACTACTGCTGCTGATGCTACTAGTACTGCTCCTTCTACTGCAACTACTAGTAGTCCAGTCCTCGGCAAATACTACTACTATGACTCTGACTGCTGCTAAGGCTACCACTGCTACTACTACTAATCCTGTCTGTGCAAATGCTACTATATTACTGCTACTGCTGTTGCTGCTGCCACTACAGCTTCTACTACTATCAATATTAATACCTCTGTGCATGGTCATTCTACTGCCTGTACTGTTATTGCTGCTATTTCTACTACTACTACGTGCCCATTGCTGGGCAAATCTGCTGCTACTACTACTGCTACTGCCGCCACTTCTACTGCTCCTGCTACCATTACTACTACTACTACTACATCTACTACAAGCTAAGCGCATGGCATATACTGCTACTATTACTCCTACTGCTGCTACTACTACTGCGGCTACTTCTACTGCTGCTGCTACTGCTGCTACTACTACTAATCCAGTCCATGGCAAATGCTACTATATTACTACTACTGCTGCTGCAGCGGCTACTACAGCTACTAGTACAGCTACGACCAGTAGTCCAGTGCATGGCAAATATTGCTACTATTACTGCTACTGCTGCTGCTGCTGCTACTTCTACTACTAGTATTAATAATATTAGCACTGTGTATGGCAAGTCTATTAGTACTACAGCTATTACTGCTGATGCTAATACTTCTTCTGGCCCACTGCGAGTCAAATCTTCTGCTAGTTCTACCCTTGCAGCTGCCACTTCTATTGCTGCTGCTACCACTACTACTGCTACTAGCTCAGTGCATGTAAAATACTACTACTATTACTACTACTGCCACTACTGCTGCTGCTGCTTCTTCTACTGCTGCTGCTACTACTATTGCTTCTGCAGCTACTCCTAGTGCTGCTGCTAATTCTACTACTACTACTAGTCCAGTGCATGGCAAACATATGTACTATGAACACTACTGCTGCTGCTGCGTCTTCTGTGACTACTCTTGGTACTACATGTAGTCCAGGGAATGGCAAATACTACTACTCTTACTACAACTACTGCTGCTACTACTACTGCTAATACTACTATCAATACTACTAGCTCAGTGCATGGCAAATCTACTACTACTACTGCTATTTCTCCTACCACTACTACTACTACTACTGGCCAACTGCAGGGCAAATCTGCTGCTACTATTTCTGTTGCTGCTGTCACATCTATTGCTGTTGCTACCTCTACTACTACTGCTACTACTAGCAGTCCAGTGCATGGCAGATACTACTACTATTAGTACTACTGCTTCTGCTGCTGCTACTATTGCTACTGCTACTGCTACTGATAGTAGTGCAGTGCATTGCACATAGTAATACTATTATTACTACTGCTGATGCTGCTACTACGGCTACTGCTAATATCAATACTACGAGCCCAGTGCATGGCAAATCTACTTCTACTGTTACTATTGCTGTTACTACTACTACTACTTCTTACCCAGTGCATGGCGGATACTACTTCTATTTCCACTGCTGCTGCTACCTCTACTGCTGCTGCTATTACTATTACTACTACTACTACTACTAGCACAGTGCATGGCAAATAGTACTAGTATTTCTACTACTGCTGCTGCTGTTGCTATTACTTCTACTACTTCTGCTACTACTAGTAATCCAGTGTGTCGCAAATACTATTCATGTGACTACTGCTGCTGTTGCTACTACTACTGTCAATACTACTAGCCCAGTGCATGGCAAATATACTACTACTACTGCTAGAGCTGTTACTCTTACTACTACAGGTGGCCCACTGCATGGCAAATCTGCTGCTCCTAGTATTGCTGCTGCTGCCACTTCGACTTCTGCTGCTACCACTACTACTAGGACTTCTACTACTAGCCCAGTGCATGGCAAATACTACTACTTTTACCACTACTGTTGCTGCTACTACTGCTGCTGCAGCTACTTCTATTCTTGCTGGTACTGCTACTACTACAATTAGTTCAGTGCATGGCAAACACTACTACTCTTACCTCTACTGCTGCTGCTGCTACTACTTCTACTATGAGTATTCCAGTTCTTGACGCATACAACTACTTTACTACTGCTGCTGCTGCTGCTACTACTACTGCTACTACTACTATCAATACTAATAGCCCTGTGCATGGCAAATCTAATACTAGTACTGTTATTGCTGCTACTTCTACTACTACTACTCACACCTTGCAGGGCCAATCTGCTCCAACTACTACTGCTGCTGCTGCCACTTCTACTCCTGCTGCTACCACTACTAGTACTACTCGCCCAATGCATAGCAAATACTACTATGACTACTACTGCTGCTACTACTACTGCTGCTGCTACTTCTACTGCTGCTGCTGCTACTACTACTACTATTCGCCCAGTGCATGGCAAATACTACTACTATTAGTACTACCGCTGCTGCTTGTACCAATGCTACTACTACTGCTACTACTAATATTCCAGTGCATTGCAAAAACTACTGATACTACTACTACACCCAATGCTGCTACTACTGCTACTACTACTATCAATACTACTATCCCTGTGTATGGCAAATCGGCTCCTTCTACTGCTATGGCTGCTACTGCTACTAGTACTACTGGCCCACTGCAGGACATATCTGCTGCTACTCTTACTGCTGCTGATGTCACTTCTATTCCTGGTGCTACCTCTACTACTGCTGCTACTACTAGTAGTCTAGCGCATGGCAAATACTACTATTACTGCTACTTCTGCTGCTGCTACTACTAGTATCAACACTACTATGCCAGTGCATGGCAAATCTTTTAGTACTACAACTATTAGTGCTAATGCTAATACTGCTACGTGCACACTGCAGGGCTAATCTGCTGCTACTACTACTGATGTTGCTGCCAATTCTACTTCTGCTTCTACCAATACAACTACTACTCCTACTACCCCAGTGCATTTCAAATACTACCAATATTACCAGTACTGCTGCTACTACTACTACTGATGCTAACATTACTGCTGCTGCTACTAGTACTATTACTAGCCCAGTCCATGCCAAATACAACTACTATTACCACTGCTGCTACTATTAGTGCTCTTGCTCTTACGACTACTTCTGCTGCTACTACTGCTACTGCTTCTAATTCTACTGTGGCTGCTACTACTACTGTTACTAATACTACTAGCCCAGGGCATGGCAATGGTATTCTACCATTATTACTACTGCTGCTGCTGCTACTACGTCTACTAGTACTTGTATTACTTGCAGCCCAGTGCATGGCAAATACTACTTCGATTACTACTCCTGATGCTGCTGCTAATACTGCTACGACTAGTATTAATACTACAGCCCAGTGCATGGCAAATCTACTACTACTACGGCTATTTCAGCAAGTGTTACTACTTTTACTGGCCAACTGCAGGGTAAATCTGCTGTCACTAGTACTGCTGCTGTCACTTCTACTGGTGCTGCTACCACTACTACTACTACTACTACTACTACTACTACTACTAACCCAGTTCATGGTAAGTGCTCCTACTGTTACCACTACTGCTGCTACTACTACTAATTCTGTGACTACTACTACTGCTGCTACTAGCACCACTTCTAACCCAGTGCATGGTAAATACTAGTAGTGTAACTAGTAGTGCTGCTGCTGCTACTACAGCTGCTACTGGTAGTACAGTTCATGGCAAATACTACTACTATTAACACAACTGCTACTAGTACTTCTGCTGCTACTATTACTGCAGCTGCAGCTACTTCTAATGCTGCTGCTACTTCTACTACTACTAGTACAGTGCATGGCAAATACCACTATTATGACCACTACTGCTGCAGTTGCTACTACTGTGACTACTACTGCTGCAACTAGTAGTCCAGGGAATGGCAAATACTACTACCATCACTACTACTGCTGCTGATGCTACTAGTACTGCTCCTTCTACTGCAACTACTAGTAGTCCAGTCCTCGGCAAATACTACTACTATGACTCTGACTGCTGCTAAGGCTACCACTGCTACTACTACTAATCCTGTCTGTGCAAATGCTACTATATTACTGCTACTGCTGTTGCTGCTGCCACTACAGCTTCTACTACTATCAATATTAATACCTCTGTGCATGGTCATTCTACTGCCTGTACTGTTATTGCTGCTATTTCTACTACTACTACGTGCCCATTGCTGGGCAAATCTGCTGCTACTACTACTGCTACTGCCGCCACTTCTACTGCTCCTGCTACCATTACTACTACTACTACTACATCTACTACAAGCTAAGCGCATGGCATATACTGCTACTATTACTCCTACTGCTGCTACTCCTACTGCGGCTACTTCTACTGCTGCTGCTACTGCTGCTACTACTACTAATCCAGTCCATGGCAAATGCTACTATATTACTACTACTGCTGCTGCAGCGGCTACTACAGCTACTAGTACAGCTACGACCAGTAGTCCAGTGCATGGCAAATATTGCTACTATTACTGCTACTGCTGCTGCTGCTACTACTTCTACTACTAGTATTAATAATATTAGCACTGTGTATGGCAAGTCTATTAGTACTACAGCTATTACTGCTGATGCTAATACTTCTTCTGGCCCACTGCGAGTCAAATCTTCTGCTAGTTCTACCCTTGCAGCTGCCACTTCTATTGCTGCTGCTACCACTACTACTGCTACTAGCTCAGTGCATGTAAAATACTACTACTATTACTACTACTGCCACTACTGCTGCTGCTGCTTCTTCTACTGCTGCTGCTACTACTATTGCTTCTGCAGCTACTCCTAGTGCTGCTGCTAATTCTACTACTACTACTAGTCCAGTGCATGGCAAACATATGTACTATGAACACTACTGCTGCTGCTGCGTCTTCTGTGACTACTCTTGGTACTACATGTAGTCCAGGGAATGGCAAATACTACTACTGTTACTACAACTGCTGCTGCTACTACTACTGCTAATACTACTATCAATACTACTAGCTCAGTGCATGGCAAATCTACTACTACTACTGCTATTTTTCCTACCACTACTACTACTCTACTGGCCAACTGCAGGGCAAATCTGCTGCTACTATTTCTGTTGCTGCTGTCACATCTATTGCTGTTGCTACCTCTACTACTACTGCTACTACTAGCAGTCCAGTGCATGGCAGATACTACTACTATTAGTACTACTGCTTCTGCTGCTGCTACTATTGCTACTGCTACTGCTACTGATAGTAGTGCAGTGCATTGCACATAGTAATACTATTATTACTACTGCTGATGCTGCTACTACGGCTACTGCTAATATCAATACTACGAGCCCAGTGCATGGCAAATCTACTTCTACTGTTACTATTGCTGTTACTACTACTACTACTTCTTACCCAGTGCATGGCGGATACTACTTCTATTTCCACTGCTGCTGCTACCTCTACTGCTGCTGCTATTACTATTACTACTACTACTACTACTAGCACAGTGCATGGCAAATAGTACTAGTATTTCTACTACTGCTGCTGCTGTTGCTATTACTTCTACTACTTCTGCTACTACTAGTAATCCAGTGTGTCGCAAATACTATTCATGTGACTACTGCTGCTGTTGCTACTACTACTGTCAATACTACTAGCCCAGTGCGTGGCAAATATACTACTACTACTGCTAGAGCTGTTACTCTTACTACTACAGGTGGCCCACTGCATGGCAAATCTGCTGCTCCTAGTATTGCTGCTGCTGCCACTTCGACTTCTGCTGCTACCACTACTACTAGGACTTCTATTACTAGCCCAGTGCATGGCAAGTACTTCTACTTTTACCACTACTGTTGCTGCTACTACTGCTGCTGCAGCTACTTCTATTCTTGCTGGTACTGCTACTACTACAATTAGTTCAGTGCATGGCAAACACTACTACTCTTACCTCTACTGCTGCTGCTGCTACTACTTCTACTACGAGTATTCCAGTTCTTGACGCATACAACTACTTTACTACTGCTGCTGCTGCTGCTACTACTACTGCTACTACTACTATCAATACTAATAGCCCTGTGCATGGCAAATCTAATACTAGTACTGTTATTGCTGCTACTTCTACTACTACTACTCACACCTTGCAGGGCCAATCTGCTCCAACTACTACTGCTGCTGCTGCCACTTCTACTCCTGCTGCTACCACTACTAGTACTACTCGCCCAATGCATAGCAAATACTACTATGACTACTACTGCTGCTACTACTACTGCTGCTGCTACTTCTACTGCTGCTGTTGCTACTACTACTACTATTCGCCCAGTGCATGGCAAATACTACTACTATTAGTACTACCGCTGCTGCTTGTACCAATGCTACTACTACTGCTACTACTAATATTCCAGTGCATTGCAAAAACTACTGATACTACTACTACACCCAATGCTGCTACTACTGCTACTACTACTATCAATACTACTATCCCTGTGTATGGCAAATCGGCTCCTTCTACTGCTATGGCTGCTACTGCTACTAGTACTACTGGCCCACTGCAGGACATATCTGCTGCTACTCTTACTGCTGCTGATGTCACTTCTATTCCTTGTGCTACCTCTACTACTGCTGCTACTACTAGTAGTCTAGCGCATGGCAAATACTACTATTACTGCTACTTCTAGTATCAACACTACTATGCCAGTGCATGGCAAATCTTCTACTACTACAACTATTAGTGCTAATGCTAATACTGTTACGTGCACACTGCAGGGCTAATCTGCTGCTACTACTACTGATGTTGCTGCCAATTCTACTTCTGCTTCTACCAATACAACTACTACTCCTACTACCCCAGTGCATTTCAAATACTACCAATATTACCAGTACTGCTGCTACTACTACTACTGATGCTAACATTACTGCTGCTGCTACTAGTACTATTACTAGCCCAGTCCATGCCAAATACAACTACTATTACCACTGCTGCTACTATTAGTGCTCTTGCTCTTACGACTACTTCTGCTGCTACTACTGCTACTGCTTCTAATTCTACTGTGGCTGCTACTACTACTGTTACTAATACTACTAGCCCAGGGCATGGCAATGGTATTCTACCATTATTACTACTGCTGCTGCTGCTACTACGTCTACTAGTACTTGTATTACTTGTAGCCCAGTGCATGGCAAATACTACTTCGATTACTACTCCTGATGCTGCTGCTAATACTGCTACGACTAGTATTAATACTACAGCCCAGTGCATGGCAAATCTACTACTACTACGGCTATTTCAGCAAGTGCTACTACTTTTACTGGCCAACTGCAGGGTAAATCTGCTGTCACTAGTACTGCTGCTGTCACTTCTACTGGTGCTGCTACCACTACTACTACTACTACTACTACTACTACTAACCCAGTTCATGGTAAGTGCTCCTACTGTTACCACTACTGCTGCTACTACTACTAATTCTGTGACTACTACTACTGCTGCTACTAGCACCACTTCTAACCCAGTGCATGGTAAATACTAGTAGTGTAACTAGTAGTGCTGCTGCTGCTACTACAGCTGCTACTAGTAGTACAGTTCATGGCAAATACTACTACTATTAACACAACTGCTACTAGTACTTCTGCTGCTACTATTACTGCAGCTGCAGCTACTTCTAATGCTGCTGCTAATTCTACTACTACTAGTACAGTGCATGGCAAATACCACTATTATGACCACTACTGCTGCAGTTGCTACTACTGTGACTACTACTGCTGCAACTAGTAGTCCAGGGAATGGCAAATACTACTACCATCACTACTACTGCTGCTGATGCTACTAGTACTGCTCCTTCTACTGCAACTACTAGTAGTCCAGTCCTCGGCAAATACTACTACTATGACTCTGACTGCTGCTAAGGCTACCACTGCTACTACTACTAATCCTGTCTGTGCAAATGCTACTATATTACTGCTACTGCTGTTGCTGCTGCCACTACAGCTTCTACTACTATCAATATTAATACCTCTGTGCATGGTCATTCTACTGCCTGTACTGTTATTGCTGCTATTTCTACTACTACTACGTGCCCATTGCTGGGCAAATCTGCTGCTACTACTACTGCTACTGCCGCCACTTCTACTGCTCCTGCTACCATTACTACTACTACTACTACATCTACTACAAGCTAAGCGCATGGCATATACTGCTACTATTACTCCTACTGCTGCTACTCCTACTGCGGCTACTTCTACTGCTGCTGCTACTGCTGCTACTACTACTAATCCAGTCCATGGCAAATGCTACTATATTACTACTACTGCTGCTGCAGCGGCTACTACAGCTACTAGTACAGCTACGACCAGTAGTCCAGTGCATGGCAAATATTGCTACTATTACTGCTACTGCTGCTGCTGCTGCTACTTCTACTACTAGTATTAATAATATTAGCACTGTGTATGGCAAGTCTATTAGTACTACAGCTATTACTGCTGATGCTAATACTTCTTCTGGCCCACTGCGAGTCAAATCTTCTGCTAGTTCTACCCTTGCAGCTGCCACTTCTATTGCTGCTGCTACCACTACTACTGCTACTAGCTCAGTGCATGTAAAATACTACTACTATTACTACTACTGCCACTACTGCTGCTGCTGCTTCTTCTACTGCTGCTGCTACTACTATTGCTTCTGCAGCTACTCCTAGTGCTGCTGCTAATTCTACTACTACTACTAGTCCAGTGCATGGCAAACATATGTACTATGAACACTACTGCTGCTGCTGCGTCTTCTGTGACTACTCTTGGTACTACATGTAGTCCAGGGAATGGCAAATACTACTACTCTTACTACAACTGCTGCTGCTACTACTACTGCTAATACTACTATCAATACTACTAGCTCAGTGCATGGCAAATCTACTACTACTACTGCTATTTCTCCTACCACTACTACTACTACTGGCCAACTGCAGGGCAAATCTGCTGCTACTATTTCTGTTGCTGCTGTCACATCTATTGCTGTTGCTACCTCTACTACTACTGCTACTACTAGCAGTCCAGTGCATGGCAGATACTACTACTATTAGTACTACTGCTTCTGCTGCTGCTACTATTGCTACTGCTACTGCTACTGATAGTAGTGCAGTGCATTGCACATAGTAATACTATTATTACTACTGCTGATGCTGCTACCACGGCTACTGCTAATATCAATACTACGAGCCCAGTGCATGGCAAATCTACTTCTACTGTTACTATTGCTGTTACTACTACTACTACTTCTTACCCAGTGCATGGCGGATACTACTTCTATTTCCACTGCTGCTGCTACCTCTACTGCTGCTGCTATTACTATTACTACTACTACTACTACTAGCACAGTGCATGGCAAATAGTACTAGTATTTCTACTACTGCTGCTGCTGTTGCTATTACTTCTACTACTTCTGCTACTACTAGTAATCCAGTGTGTCGCAAATACTATTCATATGACTACTGCTGCTGTTGCTACTACTACTATCAATACTACTAGCCCAGTGCGTGGCAAATATACTACTACTACTGCTAGAGCTGTTACTCTTACTACTACAGGTGGCCCACTGCATGGCAAATCTGCTGCTCCTAGTATTGCTGCTGCTGCCACTTCGACTTCTGCTGCTACCACTACTACTAGGACTTCTACTACTACCCCAGTGCATGGCAAATACTACTACCTTTACCACTACTGTTGCTGCTACTACTGCTGCTGCAGCTACTTCTATTCTTGCTGGTACTGCTACTACTACAATTAGTTCAGTGCATAGCAAACACTACTACTCTTACCTCTACTGCTGCTGCTGCTACTACTACTAATTCTGTGACTACTACCACTGCTGCTACTAGCACCACTTCTAACCCAGTGCATGGTAAATACTAGTAGTGTAACTAGTAGTGCTGCTGCTGCTACTACAGCTGCTACTGGTAGTACAGTTCATGGCAAATACTACTACTATTAACACAACTGCTACTAGTACTTCTGCTGCTACTATTACTGCAGCTGCAGCTACTTCTAATGCTGCTGCTAATTCTACTACTACTAGTACAGTGCATGGCAAATACCACTATTATGACCACTACTGCTGCAGTTGCTACTACTGTGACTACTACTGCTGCAACTAGTAGTCCAGGGAATGGCAAATACTACTACCATCACTACTACTGCTGCTGATGCTACTAGTACTGCTCCTTCTACTGCAACTACTAGTAGTCCAGTCCTCGGCAAATACTACTACTATGACTCTGACTGCTGCTAAGGCTACCACTGCTACTACTACTAATCCTGTCTGTGCAAATGCTACTATATTACTGCTACTGCTGTTGCTGCTGCCACTACAGCTTCTACTACTATCAATATTAATACCTCTGTGCATGGTCATTCTACTGCCTGTACTGTTATTGCTGCTATTTCTACTACTACTACGTGCCCATTGCTGGGCAAATCTGCTGCTACTACTACTGCTACTGCCGCCACTTCTACTGCTCCTGCTACCATTACTACTACTACTACTACATCTACTACAAGCTAAGCGCATGGCATATACTGCTACTATTACTCCTACTGCTGCTACTCCTACTGCGGCTACTTCTACTGCTGCTGCTACTGCTGCTACTACTACTAATCCAGTCCATGGCAAATGCTACTATATTACTACTACTGCTGCTGCAGCGGCTACTACAGCTACTAGTACAGCTACGACCAGTAGTCCAGTGCATGGCAAATATTGCTACTATTACTGCTACTGCTGCTGCTGCTACTACTTCTACTACTAGTATTAATAATATTAGCACTGTGTATGGCAAGTCTATTAGTACTACAGCTATTACTGCTGATGCTAATACTTCTTCTGGCCCACTGCGAGTCAAATCTTCTGCTAGTTCTACCCTTGCAGCTGCCACTTCTATTGCTGCTGCTACCACTACTACTGCTACTAGCTCAGTGCATGTAAAATACTACTACTATTACTACTACTGCCACTACTGCTGCTGCTGCTTCTTCTACTGCTGCTGCTACTACTATTGCTTCTGCAGCTACTCCTAGTGCTGCTGCTAATTCTACTACTACTACTAGTCCAGTGCATGGCAAACATATGTACTATGAACACTACTGCTGCTGCTGCGTCTTCTGTGACTACTCTTGGTACTACATGTAGTCCAGGGAATGGCAAATACTACTACTCTTACTACAACTGCTGCTGCTACTACTACTGCTAATACTACTATCAATACTACTAGCTCAGTGCATGGCAAATCTACTACTACTACTGCTATTTCTCCTACCACTACTACTACTACTACTACTGGCCAACTGCAGGGCAAATCTGCTGCTACTATTTCTGTTGCTGCTGTCACATCTATTGCTGTTGCTACCTCTACTACTACTGCTACTACTAGCAGTCCAGTGCATGGCAGATACTACTACTATTAGTACTACTGCTTCTGCTGCTGCTACTATTGCTACTGCTACTGCTACTGATAGTAGTGCAGTGCATTGCACATAGTAATACTATTATTACTACTGCTGATGCTGCTACTACGGCTACTGCTAATATCAATACTACGAGCCCAGTGCATGGCAAATCTACTTCTACTGTTACTATTGCTGTTACTACTACTACTACTTCTTACCCAGTGCATGGCGGATACTACTTCTATTTCCACTGCTGCTGCTACCTCTACTGCTGCTGCTATTACTATTACTACTACTACTACTACTAGCACAGTGCATGGCAAATAGTACTAGTATTTCTACTACTGCTGCTGCTGTTGCTATTACTTCTAATACTTCTGCTACTACTAGTAATCCAGTGTGTCGCAAATACTATTCATGTGACTACTGCTGCTGTTGCTACTACTACTGTCAATACTACTAGCCCAGTGCGTGGCAAATATACTACTACTACTGCTAGAGCTGTTACTCTTACTACTACAGGTGGCCCACTGCATGGCAAATCTGCTGCTCCTAGTATTGCTGCTGCTGCCACTTCGACTTCTGCTGCTACCACTACTACTAGGACTTCTACTACTAGCCCAGTGCATGGCAAATACTACTACTTTTACCACTACTGTTGCTGCTACTACTGCTGCTGCAGCTACTTCTATTCTTGCTGGTACTGCTACTACTACAATTAGTTCAGTGCATGGCAAACACTACTACTCTTACCTCTACTGCTGCTGCTGCTACTACTTCTACTACGAGTATTCCAGTTCTTGACGCATACAACTACTTTACTACTGCTGCTGCTGCTGCTACTACTGCTACTACTACTATCAATACTAATAGCCCTGTGCATGGCAAATCTAATACTAGTACTGTTATTGCTGCTACTTCTACTACTACTACTCACACCTTGCAGGGCCAATCTGCTCCAAGTACTACTGCTGCTGCTGCCACTTCTACTCCTGCTGCTACCACTACTAGTACTACTCGCCCAATGCATAGCAAATACTACTATGACTACTACTGCTGCTACTACTACTGCTGCTGCTACTTCTACTGCTGCTGCTGCTACTACTACTACTATTCGCCCAGTGCATGGCAAATACTACTACTATTAGTACTACTGCTGCTGCTTGTACCAATGCTACTACTACTGCTACTACTAATATTCCAGTGCATTGCAAAAACTACTGATACTACTACTACACCCAATGCTGCTACTACTGCTACTACTACTATCAATACTACTATCCCTGTGTATGGCAAATCGGCTCCTTCTACTGCTATGGCTGCTACTGCTACTAGTACTACTGGCCCACTGCAGGACATATCTGCTGCTACTCTTACTGCTGCTGATGTCACTTCTATTCCTGGTGCTACCTCTACTACTGCTGCTACTACTAGTAGTCTAGCGCATGGCAAATACTACTATTACTGCTACTTCTAGTATCAACACTACTATGCCAGTGCATGGCAAATCTTCTACTACTACAACTATTAGTGCTAATGCTAATACTGCTACGTGCACACTGCAGGGCTAATCTGCTGCTACTACTACTGATGTTGCTGCCAATTCTACTTCTGCTTCTACCAATACAACTACTACTCCTACTACCCCAGTGCATTTCAAATACTACCAATATTACCAGTACTGCTGCTACTACTACTACTGATGCTAACATTACTGCTGCTGCTACTAGTACTATTACTAGCCCAGTCCATGCCAAATACAACTACTATTACCACTGCTGCTACTATTAGTGCTCTTGCTCTTACGACTACTTCTGCTGCTACTACTGCTACTGCTTCTAATTCTACTGTGGCTGCTACTACTACTGTTACTAATACTACTAGCCCAGGGCATGGCAATGGTATTCTACCATTATTACTACTGCTGCTGCTGCTACTACGTCTACTAGTACTTGTATTACTTGTAGCCCAGTGCATGGCAAATACTACTTTGATTACTACTCCTGATGCTGCTGCTAATACTGCTACGACTAGTATTAATACTACAGCCCAGTGCATGGCAAATCTACTACTACTACGGCTATTTCAGCAAGTGCTACTACTTTTACTGGCCAACTGCAGGGTAAATCTGCTGTCACTAGTACTGCTGCTGTCACTTCTACTGGTGCTGCTACCACTACTACTACTACTACTACTACTACTACTAACCCAGTTCATGGTAAGTGCTCCTACTGTTACCACTACTGCTGCTACTACTACTAATTCTGTGACTACTACTACTGCTGCTACTAGCACCACTTCTAACCCAGTGCATGGTAAATACTAGTAGTGTAACTAGTAGTGCTGCTGCTGCTACTACAGCTGCTACTAGTAGTACAGTTCATGGCAAATACTACTACTATTAACACAACTGCTACTAGTACTTCTGCTGCTACTATTACTGCAGCTGCAGCTACTTCTAATGCTGCTGCTAATTCTACTACTACTAGTACAGTGCATGGCAAATACCACTATTATGACCACTACTGCTGCAGTTGCTACTACTGTGACTACTACTGCTGCAACTAGTAGTCCAGGGAATGGCAAATACTACTACCATCACTACTACTGCTGCTGATGCTACTAGTACTGCTCCTTCTACTGCAACTACTAGTAGTCCAGTCCTCGGCAAATACTACTACTATGACTCTGACTGCTGCTAAGGCTACCACTGCTACTACTACTAATCCTGTCTGTGCAAATGCTACTATATTACTGCTACTGCTGTTGCTGCTGCCACTACAGCTTCTACTACTATCAATATTAATACCTCTGTGCATGGTCATTCTACTGCCTGTACTGTTATTGCTGCTATTTCTACTACTACTACGTGCCCATTGCTGGGCAAATCTGCTGCTACTACTACTGCTACTGCCGCCACTTCTACTGCTCCTGCTACCATTACTACTACTACTACTACATCTACTACAAGCTAAGCGCATGGCATATACTGCTACTATTACTCCTACTGCTGCTACTCCTACTGCGGCTACTTCTACTGCTGCTGCTACTGCTGCTACTACTACTAATCCAGTCCATGGCAAATGCTACTATATTACTACTACTGCTGCTGCAGCGGCTACTACAGCTACGACCAGTAGTCCAGTGCATGGCAAATATTGCTACTATTACTGCTACTGCTGCTGCTGCTACTACTTCTACTACTAGTATTAATAATATTAGCACTGTGTATGGCAAGTCTATTAGTACTACAGCTATTACTGCTGATGCTAATACTTCTTCTGGCCCACTGCGAGTCAAATCTTCTGCTAGTTCTACCCTTGCAGCTGCCACTTCTATTGCTGCTGCTACCACTACTACTGCTACTAGCTCAGTGCATGTAAAATACTACTACTATTACTACTACTGCCACTACTGCTGCTGCTGCTTCTTCTACTGCTGCTGCTACTACTATTGCTTCTGCAGCTACTCCTAGTGCTGCTGCTAATTCTACTACTACTACTAGTCCAGTGCATGGCAAACATATGTACTATGAACACTACTGCTGCTGCTGCGTCTTCTGTGACTACTCTTGGTACTACATGTAGTCCAGGGAATGGCAAATACTACTACTCTTACTACAACTGCTGCTGCTACTACTACTGCTAATACTACTATCAATACTACTAGCTCAGTGCATGGCAAATCTACTACTACTACTGCTATTTCTCCTACCACTACTACTACTACTGGGCAACTGCAGGGCAAATCTGCTGCTACTATTTCTGTTGCTGCTGTCACATCTATTGCTGTTGCTACCTCTACTACTACTGCTACTACTAGCAGTCCAGTGCATGGCAGATACTACTACTATTAGTACTACTGCTTCTGCTGCTGCTACTATTGCTACTGCTACTGCTACTGATAGTAGTGCAGTGCATTGCACATAGTAATACTATTATTACTACTGCTGATGCTGCTACCACGGCTACTGCTAATATCAATACTACGAGCCCAGTGCATGGCAAATCTACTTCTACTGTTACTATTGCTGTTACTACTACTACTACTTCTTACCCAGTGCATGGCGGATACTACTTCTATTTCCACTGCTGCTGCTACCTCTACTGCTGCTGCTATTACTATTACTACTACTACTACTACTAGCACAGTGCATGGCAAATAGTACTAGTATTTCTACTACTGCTGCTGCTGTTGCTATTACTTCTACTACTTCTGCTACTACTAGTAATCCAGTGTGTCGCAAATACTATTCATATGACTACTGCTGCTGTTGCTACTACTACTATCAATACTACTAGCCCAGTGCGTGGCAAATATACTACTACTACTGCTAGAGCTGTTACTCTTACTACTACAGGTGGCCCACTGCATGGCAAATCTGCTGCTCCTAGTATTGCTGCTGCTGCCACTTCGACTTCTGCTGCTACCACTACTACTAGGACTTCTACTACTACCCCAGTGCATGGCAAATACTACTACCTTTACCACTACTGTTGCTGCTACTACTGCTGCTGCAGCTACTTCTATTCTTGCTGGTACTGCTACTACTACAATTAGTTCAGTGCATAGCAAACACTACTACTCTTACCTCTACTGCTGCTGCTGCTACTACTACTAATTCTGTGACTACTACCACTGCTGCTACTAGCACCACTTCTAACCCAGTGCATGGTAAATACTAGTAGTGTAACTAGTAGTGCTGCTGCTGCTACTACAGCTGCTACTGGTAGTACAGTTCATGGCAAATACTACTACTATTAACACAACTGCTACTAGTACTTCTGCTGCTACTATTACTGCAGCTGCAGCTACTTCTAATGCTGCTGCTAATTCTACTACTACTAGTACAGTGCATGGCAAATACCACTATTATGACCACTACTGCTGCAGTTGCTACTACTGTGACTACTACTGCTGCAACTAGTAGTCCAGGGAATGGCAAATACTACTACCATCACTACTACTGCTGCTGATGCTACTAGTACTGCTCCTTCTACTGCAACTACTAGTAGTCCAGTCCTCGGCAAATACTACTACTATGACTCTGACTGCTGCTAAGGCTACCACTGCTACTACTACTAATCCTGTCTGTGCAAATGCTACTATATTACTGCTACTGCTGTTGCTGCTGCCACTACAGCTTCTACTACTATCAATATTAATACCTCTGTGCATGGTCATTCTACTGCCTGTACTGTTATTGCTGCTATTTCTACTACTACTACGTGCCCATTGCTGGGCAAATCTGCTGCTACTACTACTGCTACTGCCGCCACTTCTACTGCTCCTGCTACCATTACTACTACTACTACTACATCTACTACAAGCTAAGCGCATGGCATATACTGCTACTATTACTCCTACTGCTGCTACTCCTACTGCGGCTACTTCTACTGCTGCTGCTACTGCTGCTACTACTACTAATCCAGTCCATGGCAAATGCTACTATATTACTACTACTGCTGCTGCAGCGGCTACTACAGCTACTAGTACAGCTACGACCAGTAGTCCAGTGCATGGCAAATATTGCTACTATTACTGCTACTGCTGCTGCTGCTACTACTTCTACTACTAGTATTAATAATATTAGCACTGTGTATGGCAAGTCTATTAGTACTACAGCTATTACTGCTGATGCTAATACTTCTTCTGGCCCACTGCGAGTCAAATCTTCTGCTAGTTCTACCCTTGCAGCTGCCACTTCTATTGCTGCTGCTACCACTACTACTGCTACTAGCTCAGTGCATGTAAAATACTACTACTATTACTACTACTGCCACTACTGCTGCTGCTGCTTCTTCTACTGCTGCTGCTACTACTATTGCTTCTGCAGCTACTCCTAGTGCTGCTGCTAATTCTACTACTACTACTAGTCCAGTGCATGGCAAACATATGTACTATGAACACTACTGCTGCTGCTGCGTCTTCTGTGACTACTCTTGGTACTACATGTAGTCCAGGGAATGGCAAATACTACTACTCTTACTACAACTGCTGCTGCTACTACTACTGCTAATACTACTATCAATACTACTAGCTCAGTGCATGGCAAATCTACTACTACTACTGCTATTTCTCCTACCACTACTACTACTACTACTACTGGCCAACTGCAGGGCAAATCTGCTGCTACTATTTCTGTTGCTGCTGTCACATCTATTGCTGTTGCTACCTCTACTACTACTGCTACTACTAGCAGTCCAGTGCATGGCAGATACTACTACTATTAGTACTACTGCTTCTGCTGCTGCTACTATTGCTACTGCTACTGCTACTGATAGTAGTGCAGTGCATTGCACATAGTAATACTATTATTACTACTGCTGATGCTGCTACTACGGCTACTGCTAATATCAATACTACGAGCCCAGTGCATGGCAAATCTACTTCTACTGTTACTATTGCTGTTACTACTACTACTACTTCTTACCCAGTGCATGGCGGATACTACTTCTATTTCCACTGCTGCTGCTACCTCTACTGCTGCTGCTATTACTATTACTACTACTACTACTACTAGCACAGTGCATGGCAAATAGTACTAGTATTTCTACTACTGCTGCTGCTGTTGCTATTACTTCTACTACTTCTGCTACTACTAGTAATCCAGTGTGTTGCAAATACTATTCATATGACTACTGCTGCTGTTGCTACTATTACTATCAATACTACTAGCCCAGTGCGTGGCAAATATACTACTACTACTGCTAGAGCTGTTACTCTTACTACTACAGGTGGCCCACTGCATGGCAAATCTGCTGCTCCTAGTATTGCTGCTGCTGCCACTTCGACTTCTGCTGCTACCACTACTACTAGGACTTCTACTACTAGCCCAGTGCATGGCAAATACTACTACTTTTACCACTACTGTTGCTGCTACTACTGCTGCTGCAGCTACTTCTATTCTTGCTGGTACTGCTACTACTACAATTAGTTCAGTGCATGGCAAACACTACTACTCTTACCTCTACTGCTGCTGCTGCTACTACTTCTACTACGAGTATTCCAGTTCTTGACGCATACAACTACTTTACTACTGCTGCTGCTGCTGCTACTACTGCTACTACTACTATCAATACTAATAGCCCTGTGCATGGCAAATCTAATACTAGTACTGTTATTGCTGCTACTTCTACTACTACTACTCACACCTTGCAGGGCCAATCTGCTCCAAGTACTACTGCTGCTGCTGCCACTTCTACTCCTGCTGCTACCACTACTAGTACTACTCGCCCAATGCATAGCAAATACTACTATGACTACTACTGCTGCTACTACTACTGCTGCTGCTACTTCTACTGCTGCTGCTGCTACTACTACTACTATTCGCCCAGTGCATGGCAAATACTACTACTATTAGTACTACCGCTGCTGCTTGTACCAATGCTACTACTACTGCTACTACTAATATTCCAGTGCATTGCAAAAACTACTGATACTACTACTACACCCAATGCTGCTACTACTGCTACTACTAATATCAATACTACTATCCCTGTGTATGGCAAATCGGCTCCTTCTACTGCTATGGCTGCTACTGCTACTAGTACTACTGGCCCACTGCAGGACATATCTGCTGCTACTCTTACTGCTGCTGATGTCACTTCTATTCCTGGTGCTACCTCTACTACTGCTGCTACTACTAGTAGTCTAGCGCATGGCAAATACTACTATTACTACTACTTCTGCTGCTGCTACTACTAGTATCAACACTACTATGCCAGTGCATGGCAAATCTTCTACTACTACAACTATTAGTGCTAATGCTAATACTGCTACGTGCACACTGCAGGGCTAATCTGCTGCTACTACTACTGATGTTGCTGCCAATTCTACTTCTGCTTCTACCAATACAACTACTACTCCTACTACCCCAGTGCATTTCAAATACTACCAATATTACCAGTACTGCTGCTACTACTACTACTGATGCTAACATTACTGCTGCTGCTACTAGTACTATTACTAGCCCAGTCCATGCCAAATACAACTACTATTACCACTGCTGCTACTATTAGTGCTCTTGCTCTTACGACTACTTCTGCTGCTACTACTGCTACTGCTTCTAATTCTACTGTGGCTGCTACTACTACTGTTACTAATACTACTAGCCCAGGGCATGGCAATGGTATTCTACCATTATTACTACTGCTGCTGCTGCTACTACGTCTACTAGTACTTGTATTACTTGCAGTCCAGTGCATGGCAAATACTACTTCGATTACTACTCCTGATGCTGCTGCTAATACTGCTACGACTAGTATTAATACTACAGCCCAGTGCATGGCAAATCTACTACTACTACGGCTATTTCAGCAAGTGCTACTACTTTTACTGGCCAACTGCAGGGTAAATCTGCTGTCACTAGTACTGCTGCTGTCACTTCTACTGGTGCTGCTACCACTACTACTACTACTACTACTACTACTAACCCAGTTCATGGTAAGTGCTCCTACTGTTACCACTACTGCTGCTACTACTACTAATTCTGTGACTACTACTACTGCTGCTACTAGCACCACTTCTAACCCAGTGCATGGTAAATACTAGTAGTGTAACTAGTAGTGCTGCTGCTGCTACTACAGCTGCTACTGGTAGTACAGTTCATGGCAAATACTACTACTATTAACACAACTGCTACTAGTACTTCTGCTGCTACTATTACTGCAGCTGCAGCTACTTCTAATGCTGCTGCTAATTCTACTACTACTAGTACAGTGCATGGCAAATACCACTATTATGACCACTACTGCTGCAGTTGCTACTACTGTGACTACTACTGCTGCAACTAGTAGTCCAGGGAATGGCAAATACTACTACCATCACTACTACTGCTGCTGATGCTACTAGTACTGCTCCTTCTACTGCAACTACTAGTAGTCCAGTCCTCGGCAAATACTACTACTATGACTCTGACTGCTGCTAAGGCTACCACTGCTACTACTACTAATCCTGTCTGTGCAAATGCTACTATATTACTGCTACTGCTGTTGCTGCTGCCACTACAGCTTCTACTACTATCAATATTAATACCTCTGTGCATGGTCATTCTACTGCCTGTACTGTTATTGCTGCTATTTCTACTACTACTACGTGCCCATTGCTGGGCAAATCTGCTGCTACTACTACTGCTACTGCCGCCACTTCTACTGCTCCTGCTACCATTACTACTACTACTACTACATCTACTACAAGCTAAGCGCATGGCATATACTGCTACTATTACTCCTACTGCTGCTACTCCTACTGCGGCTACTTCTACTGCTGCTGCTACTACTACTAATCCAGTCCATGGCAAATGCTACTATATTACTACTACTGCTGCTGCAGCGGCTACTACAGCTACTAGTACAGCTACGACCAGTAGTCCAGTGCATGGCAAATATTGCTACTATTACTGCTACTGCTGCTGCTGCTACTACTTCTACTACTAGTATTAATAATATTAGCACTGTGTATGGCAAGTCTATTAGTACTACAGCTATTACTGCTGATGCTAATACTTCTTCTGGCCCACTGCGAGTCAAATCTTCTGCTAGTTCTACCCTTGCAGCTGCCACTTCTATTGCTGCTGCTACCACTACTACTGCTACTAGCTCAGTGCATGTAAAATACTACTACTATTACTACTACTGCCACTACTGCTGCTGCTGCTTCTTCTACTGCTGCTGCTACTACTATTGCTTCTGCAGCTACTCCTAGTGCTGCTGCTAATTCTACTACTACTACTAGTCCAGTGCATGGCAAACATATGTACTATGAACACTACTGCTGCTGCTGCGTCTTCTGTGACTACTCTTGGTACTACATGTAGTCCAGGGAATGGCAAATACTACTACTCTTACTACAACTGCTGCTGCTACTACTACTGCTAATACTACTATCAATACTACTAGCTCAGTGCATGGCAAATCTACTACTACTACTGCTATTTCTCCTACCACTACTACTACTACTACTACTGGCCAACTGCAGGGCAAATCTGCTGCTACTATTTCTGTTGCTGCTGTCACATCTATTGCTGTTGCTACCTCTACTACTACTGCTACTACTAGCAGTCCAGTGCATGGCAGATACTACTACTATTAGTACTACTGCTTCTGCTGCTGCTACTATTGCTACTGCTACTGCTACTGATAGTAGTGCAGTGCATTGCACATAGTAATACTATTATTACTACTGCTGATGCTGCTACTACGGCTACTGCTAATATCAATACTACGAGCCCAGTGCATGGCAAATCTACTTCTACTGTTACTATTGCTGTTACTACTACTACTACTTCTTACCCAGTGCATGGCGGATACTACTTCTATTTCCACTGCTGCTGCTACCTCTACTGCTGCTGCTATTACTATTACTACTACTACTACTACTAGCACAGTGCATGGCAAATAGTACTAGTATTTCTACTACTGCTGCTGCTGTTGCTATTACTTCTACTACTTCTGCTACTACTAGTAATCCAGTGTGTCGCAAATACTATTCATGTGACTACTGCTGCTGTTGCTACTACTACTGTCAATACTACTAGCCCAGTGCGTGGCAAATATACTACTACTACTGCTAGAGCTGTTACTCTTACTACTACAGGTGGCCCACTGCATGGCAAATCTGCTGCTCCTAGTATTGCTGCTGCTGCCACTTCGACTTCTGCTGCTACCACTACTACTAGGACTTCTACTACTAGCCCAGTGCATGGCAAATACTACTACTTTTACCACTACTGTTGCTGCTACTACTGCTGCTGCAGCTACTTCTATTCTTGCTGGTACTGCTACTACTACAATTAGTTCAGTGCATGGCAAACACTACTACTCTTACCTCTACTGCTGCTGCTGCTACTACTTCTACTACGAGTATTCCAGTTCTTGACGCATACAACTACTTTACTACTGCTGCTCCTGCTGCTACTACTACTGCTACTACTACTATCAATACTAATAGCCCTGTGCATGGCAAATCTAATACTAGTACTGTTATTGCTGCTACTTCTACTACTACTACTCACACCTTGCAGGGCCAATCTGCTCCAACTACTACTGCTGCTGCTGCCACTTCTACTCCTGCTGCTACCACTACTAGTACTACTCGCCCAATGCATAGCAAATACTACTATGACTACTACTGCTGCTACTACTACTGCTGCTGCTACTTCTACTGCTGCTGCTGCTACTACTACTACTATTCGCCCAGTGCATGGCAAATACTACTACTATTAGTACTACCGCTGCTGCTTGTACCAATGCTACTACTACTGCTACTACTAATATTCCAGTGCATTGCAAAAACTACTGATACTACTACTACACCCAATGCTGCTACTACTGCTACTACTACTATCAATACTACTATCCCTGTGTATGGCAAATCGGCTCCTTCTACTGCTATGGCTGCTACTGCTACTAGTACTACTGGCCCACTGCAGGACATATCTGCTGCTACTCTTACTGCTGCTGATGTCACTTCTATTCCTGGTGCTACCTCTACTACTGCTGCTACTACTAGTAGTCTAGCGCATGGCAAATACTACTATTACTGCTACTTCTGCTGCTGCTACTACTAGTATCAACACTACTATGCCAGTGCATGGCAAATCTTCTACTACTACAACTATTAGTGCTAATGCTAATACTGCTATGTGCACACTGCAGGGCTAATCTGCTGCTACTACTACTGATGTTGCTGCCAATTCTACTTCTGCTTCTACCAATACAACTACTACTCCTACTACCCCAGTGCATTTCAAATACTACCAATATTACCAGTACTGCTGCTACTACTACTACTGATGCTAACATTACTGCTGCTGCTACTAGTACTATTACTAGCCCAGTCCATGCCAAATACAACTACTATTACCACTGCTGCTACTATTAGTGCTCTTGCTCTTACGACTACTTCTGCTGCTACTACTGCTACTGCTTCTAATTCTACTGTGGCTGCTACTACTACTGTTACTAATACTACTAGCCCAGGGCATGGCAATGGTATTCTACCATTATTACTACTGCTGCTGCTGCTACTACGTCTACTAGTACTTGTATTACTTGCAGCCCAGTGCATGGCAAATACTACTTCGATTACTACTCCTGATGCTGCTGCTAATACTGCTACGACTAGTATTAATACTACAGCCCAGTGCATGGCAAATCTACTACTACTACGGCTATTTCAGCAAGTGTTACTACTTTTACTGGCCAACTGCAGGGTAAATCTGCTGTCACTAGTACTGCTGCTGTCACTTCTACTGGTGCTGCTACCACTACTACTACTACTACTACTACTACTACTACTACTACTACTAACCCAGTTCATGGTAAGTGCTCCTACTGTTACCACTACTGCTGCTACTACTACTAATTCTGTGACTACTACTACTGCTGCTACTAGCACCACTTCTAACCCAGTGCATGGTAAATACTAGTAGTGTAACTAGTAGTGCTGCTGCTGCTACTACAGCTGCTACTGGTAGTACAGTTCATGGCAAATACTACTACTATTAACACAACTGCTACTAGTACTTCTGCTGCTACTATTACTGCAGCTGCAGCTACTTCTAATGCTGCTGCTACTTCTACTACTACTAGTACAGTGCATGGCAAATACCACTATTATGACCACTACTGCTGCAGTTGCTACTACTGTGACTACTACTGCTGCAACTAGTAGTCCAGGGAATGGCAAATACTACTACCATCACTACTACTGCTGCTGATGCTACTAGTACTGCTCCTTCTACTGCAACTACTAGTAGTCCAGTCCTCGGCAAATACTACTACTATGACTCTGACTGCTGCTAAGGCTACCACTGCTACTACTACTAATCCTGTCTGTGCAAATGCTACTATATTACTGCTACTGCTGTTGCTGCTGCCACTAGAGCTTCTACTACTATCAATATTAATACCTCTGTGCATGGTCATTCTACTGCCTGTACTGTTATTGCTGCTATTTCTACTACTACTACGTGCCCATTGCTGGGCAAATCTGCTGCTACTACTACTGCTACTGCCGCCACTTCTACTGCTCCTGCTACCATTACTACTACTACTACTACATCTACTACAAGCTAAGCGCATGGCATATACTGCTACTATTACTCCTACTGCTGCTACTCCTACTGCGGCTACTTCTACTGCTGCTGCTACTGCTGCTACTACTACTAATCCAGTCCATGGCAAATGCTACTATATTACTACTACTGCTGCTGCAGCGGCTACTACAGCTACTAGTACAGCTAGGACCAGTAGTCCAGTGCATGGCAAATATTGCTACTATTACTGCTACTGCTGCTGCTGCTACTACTTCTACTACTAGTATTAATAATATTAGCACTGTGTATGGCAAGTCTATTAGTACTACAGCTATTACTGCTGATGCTAATACTTCTTCTGACCCACTGCGAGTCAAATCTTCTGCTAGTTCTACCCTTGCAGCTGCCACTTCTATTGCTGCTGCTACCACTACTACTGCTACTAGCTCAGTGCATGTAAAATACTACTACTATTACTACTACTGCCACTACTGCTGCTGCTGCTTCTTCTACTGCTGCTGCTACTACTATTGCTTCTGCAGCTACTCCTAGTGCTGCTGCTAATTCTACTACTACTACTAGTCCAGTGCACGGCAAACATATGTACTATGAACACTACTGCTGCTGCTGCGTCTTCTGTGACTACTCTTGGTACTACATGTAGTCCAGGGAATGGCAAATACTACTACTCTTACTACAACTGCTGCTGCTACTACTACTGCTAATACTACTATCAATACTACTAGCTCAGTGCATGGCAAATCTACTACTACTACTGCTATTTCTCCTACCACTACTACTACTACTACTACTGGCCAACTGCAGGGCAAATCTGCTGCTACTATTTCTGTTGCTGCTGTCACATCTATTGCTGTTGCTACCTCTACTACTACTGCTACTACTAGCAGTCCAGTGCATGGCAGATACTACTACTATTAGTACTACTGCTTCTGCTGCTGCTACTATTGCTACTGCTACTGCTACTGATAGTAGTGCAGTGCATTGCACATAGTAATACTATTATTACTACTGCTGATGCTGCTACTACGGCTACTGCTAATATCAATACTACGAGCCCAGTGCATGGCAAATCTACTTCTACTGTTACTATTGCTGTTACTACTACTACTACTTCTTACCCAGTGCATGGCGGATACTACTTCTATTTCCACTGCTGCTGCTACCTCTACTGCTGCTGCTATTACTATTACTACTACTACTACTACTAGCACAGTGCATGGCAAATAGTACTAGTATTTCTACTACTGCTGCTGCTGTTGCTATTACTTCTACTACTTCTGCTACTACTAGTAATCCAGTGTGTTGCAAATACTATTCATATGACTACTGCTGCTGTTGCTACTACTACTGTCAATACTACTAGCCCAGTGCGTGGCAAATATACTACTACTACTGCTAGAGCTGTTACTCTTACTACTACAGGTGGCCCACTGCATGGCAAATCTGCTGCTCCTAGTATTGCTGCTGCTGCCACTTCGACTTCTGCTGCTACCACTACTACTAGGACTTCTACTACTAGCCCAGTGCATGGCAAATACTACTACTTTTACCACTACTGTTGCTGCTACTACTGCTGCTGCAGCTACTTCTATTCTTGCTGGTACTGCTACTACTACAATTAGTTCAGTGCATGGCAAACACTACTACTCTTACCTCTACTGCTGCTGCTGCTACTACTTCTACTACGAGTATTCCAGTTCTTGACGCATACAACTACTTTACTACTGCTGCTGCTGCTGCTACTACTGCTACTACTACTATCAATACTAATAGCCCTGTGCATGGCAAATCTAATACTAGTACTGTTATTGCTGCTACTTCTACTACTACTACTCACACCTTGCAGGGCCAATCTGCTCCAAGTACTACTGCTGCTGCTGCCACTTCTACTCCTGCTGCTACCACTACTAGTACTACTCGCCCAATGCATAGCAAATACTACTATGACTACTACTGCTGCTACTACTACTGCTGCTGCTACTTCTACTGCTGCTGCTGCTACTACTACTACTATTCGCCCAGTGCATGGCAAATACTACTACTATTAGTACTACCGCTGCTGCTTGTACCAATGCTACTACTACTGCTACTACTAATATTCCAGTGCATTGCAAAAACTACTGATACTACTACTACACCCAATGCTGCTACTACTGCTACTACTACTATCAATACTACTATCCCTGTGTATGGCAAATCGGCTCCTTCTACTGCTATGGCTGCTACTGCTACTAGTACTACTGGCCCACTGCAGGACATATCTGCTGCTACTCTTACTGCTGCTGATGTCACTTCTATTCCTGGTGCTACCTCTACTACTGCTGCTACTACTAGTAGTCTAGCGCATGGCAAATACTACTATTACTGCTACTTCTGCTGCTGCTACTACTAGTATCAACACTACTATGCCAGTGCATGGCAAATCTTCTACTACTACAACTATTAGTGCTAATGCTAATACTGCTATGTGCACACTGCAGGGCTAATCTGCTGCTACTACTACTGATGTTGCTGCCAATTCTACTTCTGCTTCTACCAATACAACTACTACTCCTACTACCCCAGTGCATTTCAAATACTACCAATATTACCAGTACTGCTGCTACTACTACTACTGATGCTAACATTACTGCTGCTGCTACTAGTACTATTACTAGCCCAGTCCATGCCAAATACAACTACTATTACCACTGCTGCTACTATTAGTGCTCTTGCTCTTACGACTACTTCTGCTGCTACTACTGCTACTGCTTCTAATTCTACTGTGGCTGCTACTACTACTGTTACTAATACTACTAGCCCAGGGCATGGCAATGGTATTCTACCATTATTACTACTGCTGCTGCTGCTACTACGTCTACTAGTACTTGTATTACTTGCAGCCCAGTGCATGGCAAATACTACTTCGATTACTACTCCTGATGCTGCTGCTAATACTGCTACGACTAGTATTAATACTACAGCCCAGTGCATGGCAAATCTACTACTACTACGGCTATTTCAGCAAGTGCTACTACTTTTACTGGCCAACTGCAGGGTAAATCTGCTGTCACTAGTACTGCTGCTGTCACTTCTACTGGTGCTGCTACCACTACTACTACTACTACTACTACTACTACTACTACTAACCCAGTTCATGGTAAGTGCTCCTACTGTTACCACTACTGCTGCTACTACTACTAATTCTGTGACTACTACTACTGCTGCTACTAGCACCACTTCTAACCCAGTGCATGGTAAATACTAGTAGTGTAACTAGTAGTGCTGCTGCTGCTACTACAGCTGCTACTGGTAGTACAGTTCATGGCAAATACTACTACTATTAACACAACTGCTACTAGTACTTCTGCTGCTACTATTACTGCAGCTGCAGCTACTTCTAATGCTGCTGCTACTTCTACTACTACTAGTACAGTGCATGGCAAATACCACTATTATGACCACTACTGCTGCAGTTGCTACTACTGTGACTACTACTGCTGCAACTAGTAGTCCAGGGAATGGCAAATACTACTACCATCACTACTACTGCTGCTGATGCTACTAGTACTGCTCCTTCTACTGCAACTACTAGTAGTCCAGTCCTCGGCAAATACTACTACTATGACTCTGACTGCTGCTAAGGCTACCACTGCTACTACTACTAATCCTGTCTGTGCAAATGCTACTATATTACTGCTACTGCTGTTGCTGCTGCCACTACAGCTTCTACTACTATCAATATTAATACCTCTGTGCATGGTCATTCTACTGCCTGTACTGTTATTGCTGCTATTTCTACTACTACTACGTGCCCATTGCTGGGCAAATCTGCTGCTACTACTACTGCTACTGCCGCCACTTCTACTGCTCCTGCTACCATTACTACTACTACTACTACATCTACTACAAGCTAAGCGCATGGCATATACTGCTACTATTACTCCTACTGCTGCTACTCCTACTGCGGCTACTTCTACTGCTGCTGCTACTGCTGCTACTACTACTAATCCAGTCCATGGCAAATGCTACTATATTACTACTACTGCTGCTGCAGCGGCTACTACAGCTACTAGTACAGCTACGACCAGTAGTCCAGTGCATGGCAAATATTGCTACTATTACTGCTACTGCTGCTGCTGCTGCTACTTCTACTACTAGTATTAATAATATTAGCACTGTGTATGGCAAGTCTATTAGTACTACAGCTATTACTGCTGATGCTAATACTTCTTCTGGCCCACTGCGAGTCAAATCTTCTGCTAGTTCTACCCTTGCAGCTGCCACTTCTATTGCTGCTGCTACCACTACTACTGCTACTAGCTCAGTGCATGTAAAATACTACTACTATTACTACTACTGCCACTACTGCTGCTGCTTCTTCTTCTACTGCTGCTGCTACTACTATTGCTTCTGCAGCTACTCCTAGTGCTGCTGCTAATTCTACTACTACTACTAGTCCAGTGCATGGCAAACATATGTACTATGAACACTACTGCTGCTGCTGCGTCTTCTGTGACTACTCTTGGTACTACATGTAGTCCAGGGAATGGCAAATACTACTACTCTTACTACAACTACTGCTGCTACTACTACTGCTAATACTACTATCAATACTACTAGCTCAGTGCATGGCAAATCTACTACTACTACTGCTATTTCTCCTACCACTACTACTACTACTACTGGCCAACTGCAGGGCAAATCTGCTGCTACTATTTCTGTTGCTGCTGTCACATCTATTGCTGTTGCTACCTCTACTACTACTGCTACTACTAGCAGTCCAGTGCATGGCAGATACTACTACTATTAGTACTACTGCTTCTGCTGCTGCTACTATTGCTACTGCTACTGCTACTGATAGTAGTGCAGTGCATTGCACATAGTAATACTATTATTACTACTGCTGATGCTGCTACTACGGCTACTGCTAATATCAATACTACGAGCCCAGTGCATGGCAAATCTACTTCTACTGTTACTATTGCTGTTACTACTACTACTACTTCTTACCCAGTGCATGGCGGATACTACTTCTATTTCCACTGCTGCTGCTACCTCTACTGCTGCTGCTATTACTATTACTACTACTACTACTACTAGCACAGTGCATGGCAAATAGTACTAGTATTTCTACTACTGCTGCTGCTGTTGCTATTACTTCTACTACTTCTGCTACTACTAGTAATCCAGTGTGTCGCAAATACTATTCATGTGACTACTGCTGCTGTTGCTACTACTACTGTCAATACTACTAGCCCAGTGCGTGGCAAATATACTACTACTACTGCTAGAGCTGTTACTCTTACTACTACAGGTGGCCCACTGCATGGCAAATCTGCTGCTCCTAGTATTGCTGCTGCTGCCACTTCGACTTCTGCTGCTACCACTACTACTAGGACTTCTACTACTAGCCCAGTGCATGGCAAATACTACTACTTTTACCACTACTGTTGCTGCTACTACTGCTGCTGCAGCTACTTCTATTCTTGCTGGTACTGCTACTACTACAATTAGTTCAGTGCATGGCAAACACTACTACTCTTACCTCTACTGCTGCTGCTGCTACTACTTCTACTACGAGTATTCCAGTTCTTGACGCATACAACTACTTTACTACTGCTGCTGCTGCTGCTACTCCTGCTACTACTACTATCAATACTAATAGCCCTGTGCATGGCAAATCTAATACTAGTACTGTTATTGCTGCTACTTCTACTACTACTACTCACACCTTGCAGGGCCAATCTGCTCCAAGTACTACTGCTGCTGCTGCCACTTCTACTCCTGCTGCTACCACTACTAGTACTACTCGCCCAATGCATAGCAAATACTACTATGACTACTACTGCTGCTACTACTACTGCTGCTGCTACTTCTACTGCTGCTGCTGCTACTACTACTACTATTCGCCCAGTGCATGGCAAATACTACTACTATTAGTACTACCGCTGCTGCTTGTACCAATGCTACTACTACTGCTACTACTAATATTCCAGTGCATTGCAAAAACTACTGATACTACTACTACACCCAATGCTGCTACTACTGCTACTACTACTATCAATACTACTATCCCTGTGTATGGCAAATCGGCTCCTTCTACTGCTATGGCTGCTACTGCTACTAGTACTACTGGCCCACTGCAGGACATATCTGCTGCTACTCTTACTGCTGCTGATGTCACTTCTATTCCTGGTGCTACCTCTACTACTGCTGCTACTACTAGTAGTCTAGCGCATGGCAAATACTACTATTACTACTACTTCTGCTGCTGCTACTACTAGTATCAACACTACTATGCCAGTGCATGGCAAATCTTCTACTACTACAACTATTAGTGCTAATGCTAATACTGCTACGTGCACACTGCAGGGCTAATCTGCTGCTACTACTACTGATGTTGCTGCCAATTCTACTTCTGCTTCTACCAATACAACTACTACTCCTACTACCCCAGTGCATTTCAAATACTACCAATATTACCAGTACTGCTGCTACTACTACTACTGATGCTAACATTACTGCTGCTGCTACTAGTACTATTACTAGCCCAGTCCATGCCAAATACAACTACTATTACCACTGCTGCTACTATTAGTGCTCTTGCTCTTACGACTACTTCTGCTGCTACTACTGCTACTGCTTCTAATTCTACTGTGGCTGCTACTACTACTGTTACTAATACTACTAGCCCAGGGCATGGCAATGGTATTCTACCATTATTACTACTGCTGCTGCTGCTACTACGTCTACTAGTACTTGTATTACTTGCAGCCCAGTGCATGGCAAATACTACTTCGATTACTACTCCTGATGCTGCTGCTAATACTGCTACGACTAGTATTAATACTACAGCCCAGTGCATGGCAAATCTACTACTACTACGGCTATTTCAGCAAGTGCTACTACTTTTACTGGCCAACTGCAGGGTAAATCTGCTGTCACTAGTACTGCTGCTGTCACTTCTACTGGTGCTGCTACCACTACTACTACTACTACTACTACTACTACTACTACTAACCCAGTTCATGGTAAGTGCTCCTACTGTTACCACTACTGCTGCTACTACTACTAATTCTGTGACTACTACTACTGCTGCTACTAGCACCACTTCTAACCCAGTGCATGGTAAATACTAGTAGTGTAACTAGTAGTGCTGCTGCTGCTACTACAGCTGCTACTGGTAGTACAGTTCATGGCAAATACTACTACTATTAACACAACTGCTACTAGTACTTCTGCTGCTACTATTACTGCAGCTGCAGCTACTTCTAATGCTGCTGCTACTTCTACTACTACTAGTACAGTGCATGGCAAATACCACTATTATGACCACTACTGCTGCAGTTGCTACTACTGTGACTACTACTGCTGCAACTAGTAGTCCAGGGAATGGCAAATACTACTACCATCACTACTACTGCTGCTGATGCTACTAGTACTGCTCCTTCTACTGCAACTACTAGTAGTCCAGTCCTCGGCAAATACTACTACTATGACTCTGACTGCTGCTAAGGCTACCACTGCTACTACTACTAATCCTGTCTGTGCAAATGCTACTATATTACTGCTACTGCTGTTGCTGCTGCCACTACAGCTTCTACTACTATCAATATTAATACCTCTGTGCATGGTCATTCTACTGCCTGTACTGTTATTGCTGCTATTTCTACTACTACTACGTGCCCATTGCTGGGCAAATCTGCTGCTACTACTACTGCTACTGCCGCCACTTCTACTGCTCCTGCTACCATTACTACTACTACTACTACATCTACTACAAGCTAAGCGCATGGCATATACTGCTACTATTACTCCTACTGCTGCTACTCCTACTGCGGCTACTTCTACTGCTGCTGCTACTGCTGCTACTACTACTAATCCAGTCCATGGCAAATGCTACTATATTACTACTACTGCTGCTGCAGCGGCTACTACAGCTACTAGTACAGCTACGACCAGTAGTCCAGTGCATGGCAAATATTGCTACTATTACTGCTACTGCTGCTGCTGCTGCTACTTCTACTACTAGTATTAATAATATTAGCACTGTGTATGGCAAGTCTATTAGTACTACAGCTATTACTGCTGATGCTAATACTTCTTCTGGCCCACTGCGAGTCAAATCTTCTGCTAGTTCTACCCTTGCAGCTGCCACTTCTATTGCTGCTGCTACCACTACTACTGCTACTAGCTCAGTGCATGTAAAATACTACTACTATTACTACTACTGCCACTACTGCTGCTGCTTCTTCTTCTACTGCTGCTGCTACTACTATTGCTTCTGCAGCTACTCCTAGTGCTGCTGCTAATTCTACTACTACTACTAGTCCAGTGCATGGCAAACATATGTACTATGAACACTACTGCTGCTGCTGCGTCTTCTGTGACTACTCTTGGTACTACATGTAGTCCAGGGAATGGCAAATACTACTACTCTTACTACAACTACTGCTGCTACTACTACTGCTAATACTACTATCAATACTACTAGCTCAGTGCATGGCAAATCTACTACTACTACTGCTATTTCTCCTACCACTACTACTACTACTACTGGCCAACTGCAGGGCAAATCTGCTGCTACTATTTCTGTTGCTGCTGTCACATCTATTGCTGTTGCTACCTCTACTACTACTGCTACTACTAGCAGTCCAGTGCATGGCAGATACTACTACTATTAGTACTACTGCTTCTGCTGCTGCTACTATTGCTACTGCTACTGCTACTGATAGTAGTGCAGTGCATTGCACATAGTAATACTATTATTACTACTGCTGATGCTGCTACTACGGCTACTGCTAATATCAATACTACGAGCCCAGTGCATGGCAAATCTACTTCTACTGTTACTATTGCTGTTACTACTACTACTACTTCTTACCCAGTGCATGGCGGATACTACTTCTATTTCCACTGCTGCTGCTACCTCTACTGCTGCTGCTATTACTATTACTACTACTACTACTACTAGCACAGTGCATGGCAAATAGTACTAGTATTTCTACTACTGCTGCTGCTGTTGCTATTACTTCTACTACTTCTGCTACTACTAGTAATCCAGTGTGTCGCAAATACTATTCATGTGACTACTGCTGCTGTTGCTACTACTACTGTCAATACTACTAGCCCAGTGCGTGGCAAATATACTACTACTACTGCTAGAGCTGTTACTCTTACTACTACAGGTGGCCCACTGCATGGCAAATCTGCTGCTCCTAGTATTGCTGCTGCTGCCACTTCGACTTCTGCTGCTACCACTACTACTAGGACTTCTACTACTAGCCCAGTGCATGGCAAATACTACTACTTTTACCACTACTGTTGCTGCTACTACTGCTGCTGCAGCTACTTCTATTCTTGCTGGTACTGCTACTACTACAATTAGTTCAGTGCATGGCAAACACTACTACTCTTACCTCTACTGCTGCTGCTGCTACTACTTCTACTACGAGTATTCCAGTTCTTGACGCATACAACTACTTTACTACTGCTGCTGCTGCTGCTACTCCTGCTACTACTACTATCAATACTAATAGCCCTGTGCATGGCAAATCTAATACTAGTACTGTTATTGCTGCTACTTCTACTACTACTACTCACACCTTGCAGGGCCAATCTGCTCCAAGTACTACTGCTGCTGCTGCCACTTCTACTCCTGCTGCTACCACTACTAGTACTACTCGCCCAATGCATAGCAAATACTACTATGACTACTACTGCTGCTACTACTACTGCTGCTGCTACTTCTACTGCTGCTGCTGCTACTACTACTACTATTCGCCCAGTGCATGGCAAATACTACTACTATTAGTACTACCGCTGCTGCTTGTACCAATGCTACTACTACTGCTACTACTAATATTCCAGTGCATTGCAAAAACTACTGATACTACTACTACACCCAATGCTGCTACTACTGCTACTACTACTATCAATACTACTATCCCTGTGTATGGCAAATCGGCTCCTTCTACTGCTATGGCTGCTACTGCTACTAGTACTACTGGCCCACTGCAGGACATATCTGCTGCTACTCTTACTGCTGCTGATGTCACTTCTATTCCTGGTGCTACCTCTACTACTGCTGCTACTACTAGTAGTCTAGCGCATGGCAAATACTACTATTACTACTACTTCTGCTGCTGCTACTACTAGTATCAACACTACTATGCCAGTGCATGGCAAATCTTCTACTACTACAACTATTAGTGCTAATGCTAATACTGCTACGTGCACACTGCAGGGCTAATCTGCTGCTACTACTACTGATGTTGCTGCCAATTCTACTTCTGCTTCTACCAATACAACTACTACTCCTACTACCCCAGTGCATTTCAAATACTACCAATATTACCAGTACTGCTGCTACTACTACTACTGATGCTAACATTACTGCTGCTGCTACTAGTACTATTACTAGCCCAGTCCATGCCAAATACAACTACTATTACCACTGCTGCTACTATTAGTGCTCTTGCTCTTACGACTACTTCTGCTGCTACTACTGCTACTGCTTCTAATTCTACTGTGGCTGCTACTACTACTGTTACTAATACTACTAGCCCAGGGCATGGCAATGGTATTCTACCATTATTACTACTGCTGCTGCTGCTACTACGTCTACTAGTACTTGTATTACTTGCAGCCCAGTGCATGGCAAATACTACTTCGATTACTACTCCTGATGCTGCTGCTAATACTGCTACGACTAGTATTAATACTACAGCCCAGTGCATGGCAAATCTACTACTACTACGGCTATTTCAGCAAGTGCTACTACTTTTACTGGCCAACTGCAGGGTAAATCTGCTGTCACTAGTACTGCTGCTGTCACTTCTACTGGTGCTGCTACCACTACTACTACTACTACTACTACTACTACTACTACTACTAACCCAGTTCATGGTAAGTGCTCCTACTGTTACCACTACTGCTGCTACTACTACTAATTCTGTGACTACTACTACTGCTGCTACTAGCACCACTTCTAACCCAGTGCATGGTAAATACTAGTAGTGTAACTAGTAGTGCTGCTGCTGCTACTACAGCTGCTACTGGTAGTACAGTTCATGGCAAATACTACTACTATTAACACAACTGCTACTAGTACTTCTGCTGCTACTATTACTGCAGCTGCAGCTACTTCTAATGCTGCTGCTAATTCTACTACTACTAGTACAGTGCATGGCAAATACCACTATTATGACCACTACTGCTGCAGTTGCTACTACTGTGACTACTACTGCTGCAACTAGTAGTCCAGGGAATGGCAAATACTACTACCATCACTACTACTGCTGCTGATGCTACTAGTACTGCTCCTTCTACTGCAACTACTAGTAGTCCAGTCCTCGGCAAATACTACTACTATGACTCTGACTGCTGCTAAGGCTACCACTGCTACTACTACTAATCCTGTCTGTGCAAATGCTACTATATTACTGCTACTGCTGTTGCTGCTGCCACTACAGCTTCTACTACTATCAATATTAATACCTCTGTGCATGGTCATTCTACTGCCTGTACTGTTATTGCTGCTATTTCTACTACTACTACGTGCCCATTGCTGGGCAAATCTGCTGCTACTACTACTGCTACTGCCGCCACTTCTACTGCTCCTGCTACCATTACTACTACTACTACTACATCTACTACAAGCTAAGCCCATGGCATATACTGCTACTATTACTCCTACTGCTGCTACTACTACTGCGGCTACTTCTACTGCTGCTGCTACTGCTGCTACTACTACTAATCCAGTCCATGGCAAATGCTACTATATTACTACTACTGCTGCTGCAGCGGCTACTACAGCTACTAGTACAGCTACGACCAGTAGTCCAGTGCATGGCAAATATTGCTACTATTACTGCTACTGCTGCTGCTGCTACTACTTCTACTACTAGTATTAATAATATTAGCACTGTGTATGGCAAGTCTATTAGTACTACAGCTATTACTGCTGATGCTAATACTTCTTCTGGCCCACTGCAAGTCAAATCTTCTGCTAGTTCTACCCTTGCAGCTGCCACTTCTATTGCTGCTGCTACCACTACTACTGCTACTAGCTCAGTGCATGTAAAATACTACTACTATTACTACTACTGCCACTACTGCTGCTGCTGCTTCTTCTACTGCTGCTGCTACTACTATTGCTTCTGCAGCTACTCCTAGTGCTGCTGCTAATTCTACTACTACTACTAGTCCAGTGCATGGCAAACATATGTACTATGAACACTACTGCTGCTGCTGCGTCTTCTGTGACTACTCTTGGTACTACATGTAGTCCAGGGAATGGCAAATACTACTACTCTTACTACAACTGCTGCTGCTACTACTACTGCTAATAGTACTATCAATACTACTAGCTCAGTGCATGGCAAATCTACTACTACTACTGCTATTTCTCCTACCACTACTACTACTACTACTACTGGCCAACTGCAGGGCAAATCTGCTGCTACTATTTCTGTTGCTGCTGTCACATCTATTGCTGTTGCTACCTCTACTACTACTGCTACTACTAGCAGTCCAGTGCATGGCAGATACTACTACTATTAGTACTACTGCTTCTGCTGCTGCTACTATTGCTACTGCTACTGCTACTGATAGTAGTGCAGTGCATTGCACATAGTAATACTATTATTACTACTGCTGATGCTGCTACTACGGCTACTGCTAATATCAATACTACGAGCCCAGTGCATGGCAAATCTACTTCTACTGTTACTATTGCTGTTACTACTACTACTACTTCTTACCCAGTGCATGGCGGATACTACTTCTATTTCCACTGCTGCTGCTACCTCTACTGCTGCTGCTATTACTATTACTACTACTACTACTACTAGCACAGTGCATGGCAAATAGTACTAGTATTTCTACTACTGCTGCTGCTGTTGCTATTACTTCTACTACTTCTGCTACTACTAGTAATCCAGTGTGTCGCAAATACTATTCATGTGACTACTGCTGCTGTTGCTACTACTACTGTCAATACTACTAGCCCAGTGCGTGGCAAATATACTACTACTACTGCTAGAGCTGTTACTCTTACTACTACAGGTGGCCCACTGCATGGCAAATCTGCTGCTCCTAGTATTGCTGCTGCTGCCACTTCGACTTCTGCTGCTACCACTACTACTAGGACTTCTACTACTAGCCCAGTGCATGGCAAATACTACTACTTTTACCACTACTGTTGCTGCTACTACTGCTGCTGCAGCTACTTCTATTCTTGCTGGTACTGCTACTACTACAATTAGTTCAGTGCATGGCAAACACTACTACTCTTACCTCTACTGCTGCTGCTGCTACTACTTCTACTACGAGTATTCCAGTTCTTGACGCATACAACTACTTTACTACTGCTGCTCCTGCTGCTACTACTACTGCTACTACTACTATCAATACTAATAGCCCTGTGCATGGCAAATCTAATACTAGTACTGTTATTGCTGCTACTTCTACTACTACTACTCACACCTTGCAGGGCCAATCTGCTCCAACTACTACTGCTGCTGCTGCCACTTCTACTCCTGCTGCTACCACTACTAGTACTACTCGCCCAATGCATAGCAAATACTACTATGACTACTACTGCTGCTACTACTACTGCTGCTGCTACTTCTACTGCTGCTGCTGCTACTACTACTACTATTCGCCCAGTGCATGGCAAATACTACTACTATTAGTACTACCGCTGCTGCTTGTACCAATGCTACTACTACTGCTACTACTAATATTCCAGTGCATTGCAAAAACTACTGATACTACTACTACACCCAATGCTGCTACTACTGCTACTACTACTATCAATACTACTATCCCTGTGTATGGCAAATCGGCTCCTTCTACTGCTATGGCTGCTACTGCTACTAGTACTACTGGCCCACTGCAGGACATATCTGCTGCTACTCTTACTGCTGCTGATGTCACTTCTATTCCTGGTGCTACCTCTACTACTGCTGCTACTACTAGTAGTCTAGCGCATGGCAAATACTACTATTACTGCTACTTCTGCTGCTGCTACTACTAGTATCAACACTACTATGCCAGTGCATGGCAAATCTTCTACTACTACAACTATTAGTGCTAATGCTAATACTGCTATGTGCACACTGCAGGGCTAATCTGCTGCTACTACTACTGATGTTGCTGCCAATTCTACTTCTGCTTCTACCAATACAACTACTACTCCTACTACCCCAGTGCATTTCAAATACTACCAATATTACCAGTACTGCTGCTACTACTACTACTGATGCTAACATTACTGCTGCTGCTACTAGTACTATTACTAGCCCAGTCCATGCCAAATACAACTACTATTACCACTGCTGCTACTATTAGTGCTCTTGCTCTTACGACTACTTCTGCTGCTACTACTGCTACTGCTTCTAATTCTACTGTGGCTGCTACTACTACTGTTACTAATACTACTAGCCCAGGGCATGGCAATGGTATTCTACCATTATTACTACTGCTGCTGCTGCTACTACGTCTACTAGTACTTGTATTACTTGCAGCCCAGTGCATGGCAAATACTACTTCGATTACTACTCCTGATGCTGCTGCTAATACTGCTACGACTAGTATTAATACTACAGCCCAGTGCATGGCAAATCTACTACTACTACGGCTATTTCAGCAAGTGCTACTACTTTTACTGGCCAACTGCAGGGTAAATCTGCTGTCACTAGTACTGCTGCTGTCACTTCTACTGGTGCTGCTACCACTACTACTACTACTACTACTACTACTACTACTACTACTACTAACCCAGTTCATGGTAAGTGCTCCTACTGTTACCACTACTGCTGCTACTACTACTAATTCTGTGACTACTACTACTGCTGCTACTAGCACCACTTCTAACCCAGTGCATGGTAAATACTAGTAGTGTAACTAGTAGTGCTGCTGCTGCTACTACAGCTGCTACTGGTAGTACAGTTCATGGCAAATACTACTACTATTAACACAACTGCTACTAGTACTTCTGCTGCTACTATTACTGCAGCTGCAGCTACTTCTAATGCTGCTGCTAATTCTACTACTACTAGTACAGTGCATGGCAAATACCACTATTATGACCACTACTGCTGCAGTTGCTACTACTGTGACTACTACTGCTGCAACTAGTAGTCCAGGGAATGGCAAATACTACTACCATCACTACTACTGCTGCTGATGCTACTAGTACTGCTCCTTCTACTGCAACTACTAGTAGTCCAGTCCTCGGCAAATACTACTACTATGACTCTGACTGCTGCTAAGGCTACCACTGCTACTACTACTAATCCTGTCTGTGCAAATGCTACTATATTACTGCTACTGCTGTTGCTGCTGCCACTACAGCTTCTACTACTATCAATATTAATACCTCTGTGCATGGTCATTCTACTGCCTGTACTGTTATTGCTGCTATTTCTACTACTACTACGTGCCCATTGCTGGGCAAATCTGCTGCTACTACTACTGCTACTGCCGCCACTTCTACTGCTCCTGCTACCATTACTACTACTACTACTACATCTACTACAAGCTAAGCGCATGGCATATACTGCTACTATTACTCCTACTGCTGCTACTCCTACTGCGGCTACTTCTACTGCTGCTGCTACTGCTGCTACTACTACTAATCCAGTCCATGGCAAATGCTACTATATTACTACTACTGCTGCTGCAGCGGCTACTACAGCTACTAGTACAGCTACGACCAGTAGTCCAGTGCATGGCAAATATTGCTACTATTACTGCTACTGCTGCTGCTGCTGCTACTTCTACTACTAGTATTAATAATATTAGCACTGTGTATGGCAAGTCTATTAGTACTACAGCTATTACTGCTGATGCTAATACTTCTTCTGGCCCACTGCGAGTCAAATCTTCTGCTAGTTCTACCCTTGCAGCTGCCACTTCTATTGCTGCTGCTACCACTACTACTGCTACTAGCTCAGTGCATGTAAAATACTACTACTATTACTACTACTGCCACTACTGCTGCTGCTTCTTCTTCTACTGCTGCTGCTACTACTATTGCTTCTGCAGCTACTCCTAGTGCTGCTGCTAATTCTACTACTACTACTAGTCCAGTGCATGGCAAACATATGTACTATGAACACTACTGCTGCTGCTGCGTCTTCTGTGACTACTCTTGGTACTACATGTAGTCCAGGGAATGGCAAATACTACTACTCTTACTACAACTACTGCTGCTACTACTACTGCTAATACTACTATCAATACTACTAGCTCAGTGCATGGCAAATCTACTACTACTACTGCTATTTCTCCTACCACTACTACTACTACTACTGGCCAACTGCAGGGCAAATCTGCTGCTACTATTTCTGTTGCTGCTGTCACATCTATTGCTGTTGCTACCTCTACTACTACTGCTACTACTAGCAGTCCAGTGCATGGCAGATACTACTACTATTAGTACTACTGCTTCTGCTGCTGCTACTATTGCTACTGCTACTGCTACTGATAGTAGTGCAGTGCATTGCACATAGTAATACTATTATTACTACTGCTGATGCTGCTACTACGGCTACTGCTAATATCAATACTACGAGCCCAGTGCATGGCAAATCTACTTCTACTGTTACTATTGCTGTTACTACTACTACTACTTCTTACCCAGTGCATGGCGGATACTACTTCTATTTCCACTGCTGCTGCTACCTCTACTGCTGCTGCTATTACTATTACTACTACTACTACTACTAGCACAGTGCATGGCAAATAGTACTAGTATTTCTACTACTGCTGCTGCTGTTGCTATTACTTCTACTACTTCTGCTACTACTAGTAATCCAGTGTGTCGCAAATACTATTCATGTGACTACTGCTGCTGTTGCTACTACTACTGTCAATACTACTAGCCCAGTGCGTGGCAAATATACTACTACTACTGCTAGAGCTGTTACTCTTACTACTACAGGTGGCCCACTGCATGGCAAATCTGCTGCTCCTAGTATTGCTGCTGCTGCCACTTCGACTTCTGCTGCTACCACTACTACTAGGACTTCTACTACTAGCCCAGTGCATGGCAAATACTACTACTTTTACCACTACTGTTGCTGCTACTACTGCTGCTGCAGCTACTTCTATTCTTGCTGGTACTGCTACTACTACAATTAGTTCAGTGCATGGCAAACACTACTACTCTTACCTCTACTGCTGCTGCTGCTACTACTTCTACTATGAGTATTCCAGTTCTTGACGCATACAACTACTTTACTACTGCTGCTGCTGCTGCTACTACTACTGCTACTACTACTATCAATACTAATAGCCCTGTGCATGGCAAATCTAATACTAGTACTGTTATTGCTGCTACTTCTACTACTACTACTCACACCTTGCAGGGCCAATCTGCTCCAACTACTACTGCTGCTGCTGCCACTTCTACTCCTGCTGCTACCACTACTAGTACTACTCGCCCAATGCATAGCAAATACTACTATGACTACTACTGCTGCTACTACTACTGCTGCTGCTACTTCTACTGCTGCTGCTGCTACTACTACTACTATTCGCCCAGTGCATGGCAAATACTACTACTATTAGTACTACCGCTGCTGCTTGTACCAATGCTACTACTACTGCTACTACTAATATTCCAGTGCATTGCAAAAACTACTGATACTACTACTACACCCAATGCTGCTACTACTGCTACTACTACTATCAATACTACTATCCCTGTGTATGGCAAATCGGCTCCTTCTACTGCTATGGCTGCTACTGCTACTAGTACTACTGGCCCACTGCAGGACATATCTGCTGCTACTCTTACTGCTGCTGATGTCACTTCTATTCCTGGTGCTACCTCTACTACTGCTGCTACTACTAGTAGTCTAGCGCATGGCAAATACTACTATTACTGCTACTTCTGCTGCTGCTACTACTAGTATCAACACTACTATGCCAGTGCATGGCAAATCTTCTACTACTACAACTATTAGTGCTAATGCTAATACTGCTACGTGCACACTGCAGGGCTAATCTGCTGCTACTACTACTGATGTTGCTGCCAATTCTACTTCTGCTTCTACCAATACAACTACTACTCCTACTACCCCAGTGCATTTCAAATACTACCAATATTACCAGTACTGCTGCTACTACTACTACTGATGCTAACATTACTGCTGCTGCTACTAGTACTATTACTAGCCCAGTCCATGCCAAATACAACTACTATTACCACTGCTGCTACTATTAGTGCTCTTGCTCTTACGACTACTTCTGCTGCTACTACTGCTACTGCTTCTAATTCTACTGTGGCTGCTACTACTACTGTTACTAATACTACTAGCCCAGGGCATGGCAATGGTATTCTACCATTATTACTACTGCTGCTGCTGCTACTACGTCTACTAGTACTTGTATTACTTGCAGCCCAGTGCATGGCAAATACTACTTCGATTACTACTCCTGATGCTGCTGCTAATACTGCTACGACTAGTATTAATACTACAGCCCAGTGCATGGCAAATCTACTACTACTACGGCTATTTCAGCAAGTGCTACTACTTTTACTGGCCAACTGCAGGGTAAATCTGCTGTCACTAGTACTGCTGCTGTCACTTCTACTGGTGCTGCTACCACTACTATTACTACTACTACTACTACTACTACTACTAACCCAGTTCATGGTAAGTGCTCCTACTGTTACCACTACTGCTGCTACTACTACTAATTCTGTGACTACTACTACTGCTGCTACTAGCACCACTTCTAACCCAGTGCATGGTAAATACTAGTAGTGTAACTAGTAGTGCTGCTGCTGCTACTACAGCTGCTACTGGTAGTACAGTTCATGGCAAATACTACTACTATTAACACAACTGCTACTAGTACTTCTGCTGCTACTATTACTGCAGCTGCAGCTACTTCTAATGCTGCTGCTAATTCTACTACTACTAGTACAGTGCATGGCAAATACCACTATTATGACCACTACTGCTGCAGTTGCTACTACTGTGACTACTACTGCTGCAACTAGTAGTCCAGGGAATGGCAAATACTACTACCATCACTACTACTGCTGCTGATGCTACTAGTACTGCTCCTTCTACTGCAACTACTAGTAGTCCAGTCCTCGGCAAATACTACTACTATGACTCTGACTGCTGCTAAGGCTACCACTGCTACTACTACTAATCCTGTCTGTGCAAATGCTACTATATTACTGCTACTGCTGTTGCTGCTGCCACTACAGCTTCTACTACTATCAATATTAATACCTCTGTGCATGGTCATTCTACTGCCTGTACTGTTATTGCTGCTATTTCTACTACTACTACGTGCCCATTGCTGGGCAAATCTGCTGCTACTACTACTGCTACTGCCGCCACTTCTACTGCTCCTGCTACCATTACTACTACTACTACTACATCTACTACAAGCTAAGCGCATGGCATATACTGCTACTATTACTCCTACTGCTGCTACTCCTACTGCGGCTACTTCTACTGCTGCTGCTACTGCTGCTACTACTACTAATCCAGTCCATGGCAAATGCTACTATATTACTACTACTGCTGCTGCAGCGGCTACTACAGCTACTAGTACAGCTACGACCAGTAGTCCAGTGCATGGCAAATATTGCTACTATTACTGCTACTGCTGCTGCTGCTACTACTTCTACTACTAGTATTAATAATATTAGCACTGTGTATGGCAAGTCTATTAGTACTACAGCTATTACTGCTGATGCTAATACTTCTTCTGGCCCACTGCGAGTCAAATCTTCTGCTAGTTCTACCCTTGCAGCTGCCACTTCTATTGCTGCTGCTACCACTACTACTGCTACTAGCTCAGTGCATGTAAAATACTACTACTATTACTACTACTGCCACTACTGCTGCTGCTGCTTCTTCTACTGCTGCTGCTACTACTATTGCTTCTGCAGCTACTCCTAGTGCTGCTGCTAATTCTACTACTACTACTAGTCCAGTGCATGGCAAACATATGTACTATGAACACTACTGCTGCTGCTGCGTCTTCTGTGACTACTCTTGGTACTACATGTAGTCCAGGGAATGGCAAATACTACTACTCTTACTACAACTGCTGCTGCTACTACTACTGCTAATACTACTATCAATACTACTAGCTCAGTGCATGGCAAATCTACTACTACTACTGCTATTTCTCCTACCACTACTACTACTACTACTACTGGCCAACTGCAGGGCAAATCTGCTGCTACTATTTCTGTTGCTGCTGTCACATCTATTGCTGTTGCTACCTCTATTACTACTGCTACTACTAGCAGTCCAGTGCATGGCAGATACTACTACTATTAGTACTACTGCTTCTGCTGCTGCTACTATTGCTACTGCTACTGCTACTGATAGTAGTGCAGTGCATTGCACATAGTAATACTATTATTACTACTGCTGATGCTGCTACTACGGCTACTGCTAATATCAATACTACGAGCCCAGTGCATGGCAAATCTACTTCTACTGTTACTATTGCTGTTACTACTACTACTACTTCTTACCCAGTGCATGGCGGATACTACTTCTATTTCCACTGCTGCTGCTACCTCTACTGCTGCTGCTATTACTATTACTACTACTACTACTACTAGCACAGTGCATGGCAAATAGTACTAGTATTTCTACTACTGCTGCTGCTGTTGCTATTACTTCTACTACTTCTGCTACTACTAGTAATCCAGTGTGTCGCAAATACTATTCATGTGACTACTGCTGCTGTTGCTACTACTACTGTCAATACTACTAGCCCAGTGCGTGGCAAATATACTACTACTACTGCTAGAGCTGTTACTCTTACTACTACAGGTGGCCCACTGCATGGCAAATCTGCTGCTCCTAGTATTGCTGCTGCTGCCACTTCGACTTCTGCTGCTACCACTACTACTAGGACTTCTACTACTAGCCCAGTGCATGGCAAATACTACTACTTTTACCACTACTGTTGCTGCTACTACTGCTGCTGCAGCTACTTCTATTCTTGCTGGTACTGCTACTACTACAATTAGTTCAGTGCATGGCAAACACTACTACTCTTACCTCTACTGCTGCTGCTGCTACTACTTCTACTATGAGTATTCCAGTTCTTGACGCATACAACTACTTTACTACTGCTGCTGCTGCTGCTACTACTACTGCTACTACTACTATCAATACTAATAGCCCTGTGCATGGCAAATCTAATACTAGTACTGTTATTGCTGCTACTTCTACTACTACTACTCACACCTTGCAGGGCCAATCTGCTCCAAGTACTACTGCTGCTGCTGCCACTTCTACTCCTGCTGCTACCACTACTAGTACTACTCGCCCAATGCATAGCAAATACTACTATGACTACTACTGCTGCTACTACTACTGCTGCTGCTACTTCTACTGCTGCTGCTGCTACTACTACTACTATTCGCCCAGTGCATGGCAAATACTACTACTATTAGTACTACCGCTGCTGCTTGTACCAATGCTACTACTACTGCTACTACTAATATTCCAGTGCATTGCAAAAACTACTGATACTACTACTACACCCAATGCTGCTACTACTGCTACTACTACTATCAATACTACTATCCCTGTGTATGGCAAATCGGCTCCTTCTACTGCTATGGCTGCTACTGCTACTAGTACTACTGGCCCACTGCAGGACATATCTGCTGCTACTCTTACTGCTGCTGATGTCACTTCTATTCCTGGTGCTACCTCTACTACTGCTGCTACTACTAGTAGTCTAGCGCATGGCAAATACTACTATTACTACTACTTCTGCTGCTGCTACTACTAGTATCAACACTACTATGCCAGTGCATGGCAAATCTTCTAGTACTACAACTATTAGTGCTAATGCTAATACTGCTACGTGCACACTGCAGGGCTAATCTGCTGCTACTACTACTGATGTTGCTGCCAATTCTACTTCTGCTTCTACCAATACAACTACTACTCCTACTACCCCAGTGCATTTCAAATACTACCAATATTACCAGTACTGCTGCTACTACTACTACTGATGCTAACATTACTGCTGCTGCTACTAGTACTATTACTAGCCCAGTCCATGCCAAATACAACTACTATTACCACTGCTGCTACTATTAGTGCTCTTGCTCTTACGACTACTTCTGCTGCTACTACTGCTACTGCTTCTAATTCTACTGTGGCTGCTACTACTACTGTTACTAATACTACTAGCCCAGGGCATGGCAATGGTATTCTACCATTATTACTACTGCTGCTGCTGCTACTACGTCTACTAGTACTTGTATTACTTGTAGCCCAGTGCATGGCAAATACTACTTCGATTACTACTCCTGATGTGGCTGCTAATACTGCTACGACTAGTATTAATACTACAGCCCAGTGCATGGCAAATCTACTACTACTACGGCTATTTCAGCAAGTGCTACTACTTTTACTGGCCAACTGCAGGGTAAATCTGCTGTCACTAGTACTGCTGCTGTCACTTCTACTGGTGCTGCTACCACTACTACTACTACTACTACTACTACTACTAACCCAGTTCATGGTAAGTGCTCCTACTGTTACCACTACTGCTGCTACTACTACTAATTCTGTGACTACTACTACTGCTGCTACTAGCACCACTTCTAACCCAGTGCATGGTAAATACTAGTAGTGTAACTAGTAGTGCTGCTGCTGCTACTACAGCTGCTACTGGTAGTACAGTTCATGGCAAATACTACTACTATTAACACAACTGCTACTAGTACTTCTGCTGCTACTATTACTGCAGCTGCAGCTACTTCTAATGCTGCTGCTAATTCTACTACTACTAGTACAGTGCATGGCAAATACCACTATTATAACCACTACTGCTGCAGTTGCTACTACTGTGACTACTACTGCTGCAACTAGTAGTCCAGGGAATGGCAAATACTACTACCATCACTACTACTGCTGCTGATGCTACTAGTACTGCTCCTTCTACTGCAACTACTAGTAGTCCAGTCCTCGGCAAATACTACTACTATGACTCTGACTGCTGCTAAGGCTACCACTGCTACTACTACTAATCCTGTCTGTGCAAATGCTACTATATTACTGCTACTGCTGTTGCTGCTGCCACTACAGCTTCTACTACTATCAATATTAATACCTCTGTGCATGGTCATTCTACTGCCTGTACTGTTATTGCTGCTATTTCTACTACTACTACGTGCCCATTGCTGGGCAAATCTGCTGCTACTACTACTGCTACTGCCGCCACTTCTACTGCTCCTGCTACCATTACTACTACTACTACTACATCTACTACAAGCTAAGCGCATGGCATATACTGCTACTATTACTCCTACTGCTGCTACTACTACTGCGGCTACTTCTACTGCTGCTGCTACTGCTGCTACTACTACTAATCCAGTCCATGGCAAATGCTACTATATTACTACTACTGCTGCTGCAGCGGCTACTACAGCTACTAGTACAGCTACGACCAGTAGTCCAGTGCATGGCAAATATTGCTACTATTACTGCTACTGCTGCTGCTGCTACTACTTCTACTACTAGTATTAATAATATTAGCACTGTGTATGGCAAGTCTATTAGTACTACAGCTATTACTGCTGATGCTAATACTTCTTCTGGCCCACTGCGAGTCAAATCTTCTGCTAGTTCTACCCTTGCAGCTGCCACTTCTATTGCTGCTGCTACCACTACTACTGCTACTAGCTCAGTGCATGTAAAATACTACTACTATTACTACTACTGCCACTACTGCTGCTGCTGCTTCTTCTACTGCTGCTGCTACTACTATTGCTTCTGCAGCTACTCCTAGTGCTGCTGCTAATTCTACTACTACTACTAGTCCAGTGCATGGCAAACATATGTACTATGAACACTACTGCTGCTGCTGCGTCTTCTGTGACTACTCTTGGTACTACATGTAGTCCAGGGAATGGCAAATACTACTACTCTTACTACAACTGCTGCTGCTACTACTACTGCTAATAGTACTATCAATACTACTAGCTCAGTGCATGGCAAATCTACTACTACTACTGCTATTTCTCCTACCACTACTACTACTACTACTACTGGCCAACTGCAGGGCAAATCTGCTGCTACTATTTCTGTTGCTGCTGTCACATCTATTGCTGTTGCTACCTCTACTACTACTGCTACTACTAGCAGTCCAGTGCATGGCAGATACTACTACTATTAGTACTACTGCTTCTGCTGCTGCTACTATTGCTACTGCTACTGCTACTGATAGTAGTGCAGTGCATTGCACATAGTAATACTATTATTACTACTGCTGATGCTGCTACTACGGCTACTGCTAATATCAATACTACGAGCCCAGTGCATGGCAAATCTACTTCTACTGTTACTATTGCTGTTACTACTACTACTACTTCTTACCCAGTGCATGGCGGATACTACTTCTATTTCCACTGCTGCTGCTACCTCTACTGCTGCTGCTATTACTATTACTACTACTACTACTACTAGCACAGTGCATGGCAAATAGTACTAGTATTTCTACTACTGCTGCTGCTGTTGCTATTACTTCTACTACTTCTGCTACTACTAGTAATCCAGTGTGTCGCAAATACTATTCATGTGACTACTGCTGCTGTTGCTACTACTACTGTCAATACTACTAGCCCAGTGCGTGGCAAATATACTACTACTACTGCTAGAGCTGTTACTCTTACTACTACAGGTGGCCCACTGCATGGCAAATCTGCTGCTCCTAGTATTGCTGCTGCTGCCACTTCGACTTCTGCTGCTACCACTACTACTAGGACTTCTACTACTAGCCCAGTGCATGGCAAATACTACTACTTTTACCACTACTGTTGCTGCTACTACTGCTGCTGCAGCTACTTCTATTCTTGCTGGTACTGCTACTACTACAATTAGTTCAGTGCATGGCAAACACTACTACTCTTACCTCTACTGCTGCTGCTGCTACTACTTCTACTACGAGTATTCCAGTTCTTGACGCATACAACTACTTTACTACTGCTGCTGCTGCTGCTACTACTACTGCTACTACTACTATCCATACTAATAGCCCTGTGCATGGCAAATCTAATAGTAGTACTGTTATTGCTGCTACTTCTACTACTACTACTCACACCTTGCAGGGCCAATCTGCTCCAACTACTACTGCTGCTGCTGCCACTTCTACTCCTGCTGCTACCACTACTAGTACTACTCGCCCAATGCATAGCAAATACTACTATGACTACTACTGCTGCTACTACTACTACTGCTGCTGCTACTTCTACTGCTGCTGCTGCTACTACTACTACTATTCGCCCAGTGCATGGCAAATACTACTACTATTAGTACTACCGCTGCTGCTTGTACCAATGCTACTACTACTGCTACTACTAATATTCCAGTGCATTGCAAAAACTACTGATACTACTACTACACCCAATGCTGCTACTACTGCTACTACTACTATCAATACTACTATCCCTGTGTATGGCAAATCGGCTCCTTCTACTGCTATGGCTGCTACTGCTACTAGTACTACTGGCCCACTGCAGGACATATCTGCTGCTACTCTTACTGCTGCTGATGTCACTTCTATTCCTGGTGCTACCTCTACTACTGCTGCTACTACTAGTAGTCTAGCGCATGGCAAATACTACTGTTACTGCTACTTCTGCTGCTGCTCCTACTAGTATCAACACTACTATGCCAGTGCATGGCAAATCTTCTTGTACTACAACTATTAGTGCTAATGCTAATACTGCTACGTGCACACTGCAGGGCTAATCTGCTGCTACTACTACTGATGTTGCTGCCAATTCTACTTCTGCTTCTACCAATACAACTACTACTCCTACTACCCCAGTGCATTTCAAATACTACCAATATTACCAGTACTGCTGCTACTACTACTACTGATGCTAACATTACTGCTGCTGCTACTAGTACTATTACTAGCCCAGTCCATGCCAAATACAACTACTATTACCACTGCTGCTACTATTAGTGCTCTTGCTCTTACGACTACTTCTGCTGCTACTACTGCTACTGCTTCTAATTCTACTGTGGCTGCTACTACTACTGTTACTAATACTACTAGCCCAGGGCATGGCAATGGTATTCTACCATTATTACTACTGCTGCTGCTGCTACTACGTCTACTAGTACTTGTATTACTTGTAGCCCAGTGCATGGCAAATACTACTTCGATTACTACTCCTGATGCTGCTGCTAATACTGCTACGACTAGTATTAATACTACAGCCCAGTGCATGGCAAATCTACTACTACTACGGCTATTTCAGCAAGTGCTACTACTTTTACTGGCCAACTGCAGGGTAAATCTGCTGTCACTAGTACTGCTGCTGTCACTTCTACTGGTGCTGCTACCACTACTACTACTACTACTACTACTACTACTAACCCAGTTCATGGTAAGTGCTCCTACTGTTACCACTACTGCTGCTACTACTACTAATTCTGTGACTACTACTACTGCTGCTACTAGCACCACTTCTAACCCAGTGCATGGTAAATACTAGTAGTGTAACTAGTAGTGCTGCTGCTGCTACTACAGCTGCTACTGGTAGTACAGTTCATGGCAAATACTACTACTATTAACACAACTGCTACTAGTACTTCTGCTGCTACTATTACTGCAGCTGCAGCTACTTCTAATGCTGCTGCTAATTCTACTACTACTAGTACAGTGCATGGCAAATACCACTATTATGACCACTACTGCTGCAGTTGCTACTACTGTGACTACTACTGCTGCAACTAGTAGTCCAGGGAATGGCAAATACTACTACCATCACTACTACTGCTGCTGATGCTACTAGTACTGCTCCTTCTACTGCAACTACTAGTAGTCCAGTCCTCGGCAAATACTACTACTATCACTCTGACTGTTGCTAAGGCTACCACTGCTACTACTACTAATCCTGTCTGTGCAAATGCTACTATATTACTGCTACTGCTGTTGCTGCTGCCACTACAGCTTCTACTACTATCAATATTAATACCTCTGTGCATGGTCATTCTACTGCCTGTACTGTTATTGCTGCTATTTCTACTACTACTACATGCCCATTGCTGGGCAAATCTGCTGCTACTACTACTGCTACTGCCGCCACTTCTACTGCTCCTGCTACCATTACTACTACTACTACTACATCTACTACAAGCTAAGCGCATGGCATATACTGCTACTATTACTCCTACTGCTGCTACTACTACTGCGGCTACTTCTACTGCTGCTGCTACTGCTGCTACTACTACTAATCCAGTCCATGGCAAATGCTACTATATTACTACTACTGCTGCTGCAGCGGCTACTACAGCTACTAGTACAGCTACGACCAGTAGTCCAGTGCATGGCAAATATTGCTACTATTACTGCTACTGCTGCTGCTGCTACTACTTCTACTACTAGTATTAATAATATTAGCACTGTGTATGGCAAGTCTATTAGTACTACAGCTATTACTGCTGATGCTAATACTTCTTCTGGCCCACTGCGAGTCAAATCTTCTGCTAGTTCTACCCTTGCAGCTGCCACTTCTATTGCTGCTGCTACCACTACTACTGCTACTAGCTCAGTGCATGTAAAATACTACTACTATTACTACTACTGCCACTACTGCTGCTGCTGCTTCTTCTACTGCTGCTGCTACTACTATTGCTTCTGCAGCTACTCCTAGTGCTGCTGCTAATTCTACTACTACTACTAGTCCAGTGCATGGCAAACATATGTACTATGAACACTACTGCTGCTGCTGCGTCTTCTGTGACTACTCTTGGTACTACATGTAGTCCAGGGAATGGCAAATACTACTACTCTTACTACAACTGCTGCTGCTACTACTACTGCTAATACTACTATCAATACTACTAGCTCAGTGCATGGCAAATCTACTACTACTACTGCTATTTCTCCTACCACTACTACTACTACTACTACTGGCCAACTGCAGGGCAAATCTGCTGCTACTATTTCTGTTGCTGCTGTCACATCTATTGCTGTTGCTACCTCTACTACTACTGCTACTACTAGCAGTCCAGTGCATGGCAGATACTACTACTATTAGTACTACTGCTTCTGCTGCTGCTACTATTGCTACTGCTACTGCTACTGATAGTAGTGCAGTACATTGCACATAGTAATACTATTATTACTACTGCTGATGCTGCTACTACGGCTACTGCTAATATCAATACTACGAGCCCAGTGCATGGCAAATCTACTTCTACTGTTACTATTGCTGTTACTACTACTACTACTTCTTACCCAGTGCATGGCGGATACTACTTCTATTTCCACTGCTGCTGTTACCTCTACTGCTGCTGCTATTACTATTACTACTACTACTACTACTAGCACAGTGCATGGCAAATAGTACTAGTATTTCTACTACTGCTGCTGCTGTTGCTATTACTTCTACTACTTCTGCTACTACTAGTAATCCAGTGTGTCGCAAATACTATTCATGTGACTACTGCTGCTGTTGCTACTACTACTGTCAATACTACTAGCCCAGTGCGTGGCAAATATACTACTACTACTGCTAGAGCTGTTACTCTTACTACTACAGGTGGCCCACTGCATGGCAAATCTGCTGCTCCTAGTATTGCTGCTGCTGCCACTTCGACTTCTGCTGCTACCACTACTACTAGGACTTCTACTACTAGCCCAGTGCATGGCAAATACTACTACTTTTACCACTACTGTTGCTGCTACTACTGCTGCTGCAGCTACTTCTATTCTTGCTGGTACTGCTACTACTACAATTAGTTCAGTGCATGGCAAACACTACTACTCTTACCTCTACTGCTGCTGCTGCTACTACTTCTACTATGAGTATTCCAGTTCTTGACGCATACAACTACTTTACTACTGCTGCTGCTGCTGCTACTACTACTGCTACTACTACTATCAATACTAATAGCCCTGTGCATGGCAAATCTAATACTAGTACTGTTATTGCTGCTACTTCTACTACTACTACTCACACCTTGCAGGGCCAATCTGCTCCAACTACTACTGCTGCTGCTGCCACTTCTACTCCTGCTGCTACCACTACTAGTACTACTCGCCCAATGCATAGCAAATACTACTATGACTACTACTGCTGCTACTACTACTGCTGCTGCTACTTCTACTGCTGCTGCTGCTACTACTACTACTATTCGCCCAGTGCATGGCAAATACTACTACTATTAGTACTACCGCTGCTGCTTGTACCAATGCTACTACTACTGCTACTACTAATATTCCAGTGCATTGCAAAAACTACTGATACTACTACTACACCCAATGCTGCTACTACTGCTACTACTACTATCAATACTACTATCCCTGTGTATGGCAAATCGGCTCCTTCTACTGCTATGGCTGCTACTGCTACTAGTACTACTGGCCCACTGCAGGACATATCTGCTGCTACTCTTACTGCTGCTGATGTCACTTCTATTCCTGGTGCTACCTCTACTACTGCTGCTACTACTAGTAGTCTAGCGCATGGCAAATACTACTATTACTACTACTAGTATCAACACTACTATGCCAGTGCATGGCAAATCTTCTAGTACTACAACTATTAGTGCTAATGCTAATACTGCTACGTGCACACTGCAGGGCTAATCTGCTGCTACTACTACTGATGTTGCTGCCAATTCTACTTCTGCTTCTACCAATACAACTACTACTCCTACTACCCCAGTGCATTTCAAATACTACCAATATTACCAGTACTGCTGCTACTACTACTACTGATGCTAACATTACTGCTGCTGCTACTAGTACTATTACTAGCCCAGTCCATGCCAAATACAACTACTATTACCACTGCTGCTACTATTAGTGCTCTTGCTCTTACGACTACTTCTGCTGCTACTACTGCTACTGCTTCTAATTCTACTGTGGCTGCTACTACTACTGTTACTAATACTACTAGCCCAGGGCATGGCAATGGTATTCTACCATTATTACTACTGCTGCTGCTGCTACTACGTCTACTAGTACTTGTATTACTTGCAGCCCAGTGCATGGCAAATACTACTTCGATTACTACTCCTGATGCTGCTGCTAATACTGCTACGACTAGTATTAATACTACAGCCCAGTGCATGGCAAATCTACTACTACTACGGCTATTTCAGCAAGTGCTACTACTTTTACTGGCCAACTGCAGGGTAAATCTGCTGTCACTAGTACTGCTGCTGTCACTTCTACTGGTGCTGCTACCACTACTACTACTACTACTACTACTACTACTAACCCAGTTCATGGTAAGTGCTCCTACTGTTACCACTACTGCTGCTACTACTACTAATTCTGTGACTACTACTACTGCTGCTACTAGCACCACTTCTAACCCAGTGCATGGTAAATACTAGTAGTGTAACTAGTAGTGCTGCTGCTGCTACTACAGCTGCTACTGGTAGTACAGTTCATGGCAAATACTACTACTATTAACACAACTGCTACTAGTACTTCTGCTGCTACTATTACTGCAGCTGCAGCTACTTCTAATGCTGCTGCTAATTCTACTACTACTAGTACAGTGCATGGCAAATACCACTATTATGACCACTACTGCTGCAGTTGCTACTACTGTGACTACTACTGCTGCAACTAGTAGTCCAGGGAATGGCAAATACTACTACCATCACTACTACTGCTGCTGATGCTACTAGTACTGCTCCTTCTACTGCAACTACTAGTAGTCCAGTCCTCGGCAAATACTACTACTATGACTCTGACTGCTGCTAAGGCTACCACTGCTACTACTACTAATCCTGTCTGTGCAAATGCTACTATATTACTGCTACTGCTGTTGCTGCTGCCACTACAGCTTCTACTACTATCAATATTAATACCTCTGTGCATGGTCATTCTACTGCCTGTACTGTTATTGCTGCTATTTCTACTACTACTACGTGCCCATTGCTGGGCAAATCTGCTGCTACTACTACTGCTACTGCCGCCACTTCTACTGCTCCTGCTACCATTACTACTACTACTACTACATCTACTACAAGCTAAGCGCATGGCATATACTGCTACTATTACTCCTACTGCTGCTACTACTACTGCGGCTACTTCTACTGCTGCTGCTACTGCTGCTACTACTACTAATCCAGTCCATGGCAAATGCTACTATATTACTACTACTGCTGCTGCAGCGGCTACTACAGCTACTAGTACAGCTACGACCAGTAGTCCAGTGCATGGCAAATATTGCTACTATTACTGCTACTGCTGCTGCTACTACTTCTACTACTAGTATTAATAATATTAGCACTGTGTATGGCAAGTCTATTAGTACTACAGCTATTACTGCTGATGCTAATACTTCTTCTGGCCCACTGCGAGTCAAATCTTCTGCTAGTTCTACCCTTGCAGCTGCCACTTCTATTGCTGCTGCTACCACTACTACTGCTACTAGCTCAGTGCATGTAAAATACTACTACTATTACTACTACTGCCACTACTGCTGCTGCTGCTTCTTCTACTGCTGCTGCTACTACTATTGCTTCTGCAGCTACTCCTAGTGCTGCTGCTAATTCTACTACTACTACTAGTCCAGTGCATGGCAAACATATGTACTATGAACACTACTGCTGCTGCTGCGTCTTCTGTGACTACTCTTGGTACTACATGTAGTCCAGGGAATGGCAAATACTACTACTCTTACTACAACTGCTGCTGCTACTACTACTGCTAATACTACTATCAATACTACTAGCTCAGTGCATGGCAAATCTACTACTACTACTGCTATTTCTCCTACCACTACTACTACTACTACTGGCCAACTGCAGGGCAAATCTGCTGCTACTATTTCTGTTGCTGCTGTCACGTCTATTGCTGTTGCTACCTCTACTACTACTGCTACTACTAGCAGTCCAGTGCATGGCAGATACTACTACTATTAGTACTACTGCTTCTGCTGCTGCTACTATTGCTACTGCTACTGATAGTAGTGCAGTGCATTGCACATAGTAATACTATTATTACTACTGCTGATGCTGCTACTACGGCTACTGCTAATATCAATACTACGAGCCCAGTGCATGGCAAATCTACTTCTACTGTTACTATTGCTGTTACTACTACTACTACTTCTTACCCAGTGCATGGCGGATACTACTTCTATTTCCACTGCTGCTGCTACCTCTACTGCTGCTGCTATTACTATTACTACTACTACTACTACTAGCACAGTGCATGGCAAATAGTACTAGTATTTCTACTACTGCTGCTGCTGTTGCTATTACTTCTACTACTTCTGCTACTACTAGTAATCCAGTGTGTCGCAAATACTATTCATGTGACTACTGCTGCTGTTGCTACTACTACTGTCAATACTACTAGCCCAGTGCGTGGCAAATATACTACTACTACTGCTAGAGCTGTTACTCTTACTACTACAGGTGGCCCACTGCATGGCAAATCTGCTGCTCCTAGTATTGCTGCTGCTGCCACTTCGACTTCTGCTGCTACCACTACTACTAGGACTTCTACTACTAGCCCAGTGCATGGCAAATACTACTACTTTTACCACTACTGTTGCTGCTACTACTGCTGCTGCAGCTACTTCTATTCTTGCTGGTACTGCTACTACTACAATTAGTTCAGTGCATGGCAAACACTACTACTCTTACCTCTACTGCTGCTGCTGCTACTACTTCTACTACGAGTATTCCAGTTCTTGACGCATACAACTACTTTACTACTGCTGCTGCTACTACTACTGCTACTACTACTATCCATACTAATAGCCCTGTGCATGGCAAATCTAATACTAGTACTGTTATTGCTGCTACTTCTACTACTACTACTCACACCTTGCAGGGCCAATCTGCTCCAAGTACTACTGCTGCTGCTGCCACTTCTACTCCTGCTGCTACCACTACTAGTACTACTCGCCCAATGCATAGCAAATACTACTATGACTACTACTGCTGCTACTACTACTGCTGCTGCTACTTCTACTGCTGCTGCTGCTACTACTACTACTATTCGCCCAGTGCATGGCAAATACTACTACTATTAGTACTACCGCTGCTGCTTGTACCAATGCTACTACTACTGCTACTACTAATATTCCAGTGCATTGCAAAAACTACTGATACTACTACTACACCCAATGCTGCTACTACTGCTACTACTACTATCAATACTACTATCCCTGTGTATGGCAAATCGGCTCCTTCTACTGCTATGGCTGCTACTGCTACTAGTACTACTGGCCCACTGCAGGACATATCTGCTGCTACTCTTACTGCTGCTGATGTCACTTCTATTCCTGGTGCTACCTCTACTACTGCTGCTACTACTAGTAGTCTAGCGCATGGCAAATACTACTATTACTGCTACTTCTGCTGCTGCTACTACTAGTATCAACACTACTATGCCAGTGCATGGCAAATCTTCTAGTACTACAACTATTAGTGCTAATGCTAATACTGCTACGTGCACACTGCAGGGCTAATCTGCTGCTACTACTACTGATGTTGCTGCCAATTCTACTTCTGCTTCTACCAATACAACTACTACTCCTACTACCCCAGTGCATTTCAAATACTACCAATATTACCAGTACTGCTGCTACTACTACTACTGATGCTAACATTACTGCTGCTGCTACTAGTACTATTACTAGCCCAGTCCATGCCAAATACAACTACTATTACCACTGCTGCTACTATTAGTGCTCTTGCTCTTACGACTACTTCTGCTGCTACTACTGCTACTGCTTCTAATTCTACTGTGGCTGCTACTACTACTGTTACTAATACTACTAGCCCAGGGCATGGCAATGGTATTCTACCATTATTACTACTGCTGCTGCTGCTACTACGTCTACTAGTACTTGTATTACTTGCAGCCCAGTGCATGGCAAATACTACTTCGATTACTACTCCTGATGCTGCTGCTAATACTGCTACGACTAGTATTAATACTACAGCCCAGTGCATGGCAAATCTACTACTACTACGGCTATTTCAGCAAGTGCTACTACTTTTACTGGCCAACTGCAGGGTAAATCTGCTGTCACTAGTACTGCTGCTGTCACTTCTACTGGTGCTGCTACCACTACTACTACTACTACTACTACTACTACTAACCCAGTTCATGGTAAGTGCTCCTACTGTTACCACTACTGCTGCTACTACTACTAATTCTGTGACTACTACTACTGCTGCTACTAGCACCACTTCTAACCCAGTGCATGGTAAATACTAGTAGTGTAACTAGTAGTGCTGCTGCTGCTACTACAGCTGCTACTGGTAGTACAGTTCATGGCAAATACTACTACTATTAACACAACTGCTACTAGTACTTCTGCTGCTACTATTACTGCAGCTGCAGCTACTTCTAATGCTGCTGCTAATTCTACTACTACTAGTACAGTGCATGGCAAATACCACTATTATGACCACTACTGCTGCAGTTGCTACTACTGTGACTACTACTGCTGCAACTAGTAGTCCAGGGAATGGCAAATACTACTACCATCACTACTACTGCTGCTGATGCTACTAGTACTGCTCCTTCTACTGCAACTACTAGTAGTCCAGTCCTCGGCAAATACTACTACTATGACTCTGACTGCTGCTAAGGCTACCACTGCTACTACTACTAATCCTGTCTGTGCAAATGCTACTATATTACTGCTACTGCTGTTGCTGCTGCCACTACAGCTTCTACTACTATCAATATTAATACCTCTGTGCATGGTCATTCTACTGCCTGTACTGTTATTGCTGCTATTTCTACTACTACTACGTGCCCATTGCTGGGCAAATCTGCTGCTACTACTACTGCTACTGCCGCCACTTCTACTGCTCCTGCTACCATTACTACTACTACTACTACATCTACTACAAGCTAAGCGCATGGCATATACTGCTACTATTACTCCTACTGCTGCTACTACTACTGCGGCTACTTCTACTGCTGCTGCTACTGCTGCTACTACTACTAATCCAGTCCATGGCAAATGCTACTATATTACTACTACTGCTGCTGCAGCGGCTACTACAGCTACTAGTACAGCTACGACCAGTAGTCCAGTGCATGGCAAATATTGCTACTATTACTGCTACTGCTGCTGCTGCTACTACTTCTACTACTAGTATTAATAATATTAGCACTGTGTATGGCAAGTCTATTAGTACTACAGCTATTACTGCTGATGCTAATACTTCTTCTGGCCCACTGCGAGTCAAATCTTCTGCTAGTTCTACCCTTGCAGCTGCCACTTCTATTGCTGCTGCTACCACTACTACTGCTACTAGCTCAGTGCATGTAAAATACTACTACTATTACTACTACTGCCACTACTGCTGCTGCTGCTTCTTCTACTGCTGCTGCTACTACTATTGCTTCTGCAGCTACTCCTAGTGCTGCTGCTAATTCTACTACTACTACTAGTCCAGTGCATGGCAAACATATGTACTATGAACACTACTGCTGCTGCTGCGTCTTCTGTGACTACTCTTGGTACTACATGTAGTCCAGGGAATGGCAAATACTACTACTCTTACTACAACTGCTGCTGCTACTACTACTGCTAATAGTACTATCAATACTACTAGCTCAGTGCATGGCAAATCTACTACTACTACTGCTATTTCTCCTACCTCTACTACTACTACTACTACTGGCCAACTGCAGGGCAAATCTGCTGCTACTATTTCTGTTGCTGCTGTCACATCTATTGCTGTTGCTACCTCTACTACTACTGCTACTACTAGCAGTCCAGTGCATGGCAGATACTACTACTATTAGTACTACTGCTTCTGCTGCTGCTACTATTGCTACTGCTACTGCTACTGATAGTAGTGCAGTGCATTGCACATAGTAATACTATTATTACTACTGCTGATGCTGCTACTACGGCTACTGCTAATATCAATACTACGAGCCCAGTGCATGGCAAATCTACTTCTACTGTTACTATTGCTGTTACTACTACTACTACTTCTTACCCAGTGCATGGCGGATACTACTTCTATTTCCACTGCTGCTGCTACCTCTACTGCTGCTGCTATTACTATTACTACTACTACTACTACTAGCACAGTGCATGGCAAATAGTACTAGTATTTCTACTACTGCTGCTGCTGTTGCTATTACTTCTACTACTTCTGCTACTACTAGTAATCCAGTGTGTCGCAAATACTATTCATGTGACTACTGCTGCTGTTGCTACTACTACTGTCAATACTACTAGCCCAGTGCGTGGCAAATATACTACTACTACTGCTAGAGCTGTTACTCTTACTACTACAGGTGGCCCACTGCATGGCAAATCTGCTGCTCCTAGTATTGCTGCTGCTGCCACTTCGACTTCTGCTGCTACCACTACTACTAGGACTTCTACTACTAGCCCAGTGCATGGCAAATACTACTACTTTTACCACTACTGTTGCTGCTACTACTGCTGCTGCAGCTACTTCTATTCTTGCTGGTACTGCTACTACTACAATTAGTTCAGTGCATGGCAAACACTACTACTCTTACCTCTACTGCTGCTGCTGCTACTACTTCTACTACGAGTATTCCAGTTCTTGACGCATACAACTACTTTACTACTGCTGCTGCTGCTGCTACTACTGCTACTACTACTATCCATACTAATAGCCCTGTGCATGGCAAATCTAATACTAGTACTGTTATTGCTGCTACTTCTACTACTACTACTCACACCTTGCAGGGCCAATCTGCTCCAACTACTACTGCTGCTGCTGCCACTTCTACTCCTGCTGCTACCACTACTAGTACTACTCGCCCAATGCATAGCAAATACTACTATGACTACTACTGCTGCTACTACTACTGCTGCTGCTACTTCTACTGCTGCTGCTGCTACTACTACTACTATTCGCCCAGTGCATGGCAAATACTACTACTATTAGTACTACCGCTGCTGCTTGTACCAATGCTACTACTACTGCTACTACTAATATTCCAGTGCATTGCAAAAACTACTGATACTACTACTACACCCAATGCTGCTACTACTGCTACTACTACTATCAATACTACTATCCCTGTGTATGGCAAATCGGCTCCTTCTACTGCTATGGCTGCTACTGCTACTAGTACTACTGGCCCACTGCAGGACATATCTGCTGCTACTCTTACTGCTGCTGATGTCACTTCTATTCCTGGTGCTACCTCTACTACTGCTGCTACTACTAGTAGTCTAGCGCATGGCAAATACTACTATTACTGCTACTTCTGCTGCTGCTACTACTAGTATCAACACTACTATGCCAGTGCATGGCAAATCTTCTAGTACTACAACTATTAGTGCTAATGCTAATACTGCTACGTGCACACTGCAGGGCTAATCTGCTGCTACTACTACTGATGTTGCTGCCAATTCTACTTCTGCTTCTACCAATACAACTACTACTCCTACTACCCCAGTGCATTTCAAATACTACCAATATTACCAGTACTGCTGCTACTACTACTACTGATGCTAACATTACTGCTGCTGCTACTAGTACTATTACTAGCCCAGTCCATGCCAAATACAACTACTATTACCACTGCTGCTACTATTAGTGCTCTTGCTCTTACGACTACTTCTGCTGCTACTACTGCTACTGCTTCTAATTCTACTGTGGCTGCTACTACTACTGTTACTAATACTACTAGCCCAGGGCATGGCAATGGTATTCTACCATTATTACTACTGCTGCTGCTGCTACTACGTCTACTAGTACTTGTATTACTTGCAGCCCAGTGCATGGCAAATACTACTTCGATTACTACTCCTGATGCTGCTGCTAATACTGCTACGACTAGTATTAATACTACAGCCCAGTGCATGGCAAATCTACTACTACTACGGCTATTTCAGCAAGTGCTACTACTTTTACTGGCCAACTGCAGGGTAAATCTGCTGTCACTAGTACTGCTGCTGTCACTTCTACTGGTGCTGCTACCACTACTACTACTACTACTACTACTACTACTAACCCAGTTCATGGTAAGTGCTCCTACTGTTACCACTACTGCTGCTACTACTACTAATTCTGTGACTACTACTACTGCTGCTACTAGCACCACTTCTAACCCAGTGCATGGTAAATACTAGTAGTGTAACTAGTAGTGCTGCTGCTGCTACTACAGCTGCTACTGGTAGTACAGTTCATGGCAAATACTACTACTATTAACACAACTGCTACTAGTACTTCTGCTGCTACTATTACTGCAGCTGCAGCTACTTCTAATGCTGCTGCTAATTCTACTACTACTAGTACAGTGCATGGCAAATACCACTATTATGACCACTACTGCTGCAGTTGCTACTACTGTGACTACTACTGCTGCAACTAGTAGTCCAGGGAATGGCAAATACTACTACCATCACTACTACTGCTGCTGATGCTACTAGTACTGCTCCTTCTACTGCAACTACTAGTAGTCCAGTCCTCGGCAAATACTACTACTATGACTCTGACTGCTGCTAAGGCTACCACTGCTACTACTACTAATCCTGTCTGTGCAAATGCTACTATATTACTGCTACTGCTGTTGCTGCTGCCACTACAGCTTCTACTACTATCAATATTAATACCTCTGTGCATGGTCATTCTACTGCCTGTACTGTTATTGCTGCTATTTCTACTACTACTACGTGCCCATTGCTGGGCAAATCTGCTGCTACTACTACTGCTACTGCCGCCACTTCTACTGCTCCTGCTACCATTACTACTACTACTACTACATCTACTACAAGCTAAGCGCATGGCATATACTGCTACTATTACTCCTACTGCTGCTACTCCTACTGCGGCTACTTCTACTGCTGCTGCTACTGCTGCTACTACTACTAATCCAGTCCATGGCAAATGCTACTATATTACTACTACTGCTGCTGCAGCGGCTACTACAGCTACTAGTACAGCTACGACCAGTAGTCCAGTGCATGGCAAATATTGCTACTATTACTGCTACTGCTGCTGCTGCTACTACTTCTACTACTAGTATTAATAATATTAGCACTGTGTATGGCAAGTCTATTAGTACTACAGCTATTACTGCTGATGCTAATACTTCTTCTGGCCCACTGCGAGTCAAATCTTCTGCTAGTTCTACCCTTGCAGCTGCCACTTCTATTGCTGCTGCTACCACTACTACTGCTACTAGCTCAGTGCATGTAAAATACTACTACTATTACTACTACTGCCACTACTGCTGCTGCTGCTTCTTCTACTGCTGCTGCTACTACTATTGCTTCTGCAGCTACTCCTAGTGCTGCTGCTAATTCTACTACTACTACTAGTCCAGTGCATGGCAAACATATGTACTATGAACACTACTGCTGCTGCTGCGTCTTCTGTGACTACTCTTGGTACTACATGTAGTCCAGGGAATGGCAAATACTACTACTCTTACTACAACTGCTGCTGCTACTACTACTGCTAATACTACTATCAATACTACTAGCTCAGTGCATGGCAAATCTACTACTACTACTGCTATTTCTCCTACCACTACTACTACTACTACTACTGGCCAACTGCAGGGCAAATCTGCTGCTACTATTTCTGTTGCTGCTGTCACATCTATTGCTGTTGCTACTACTACTGCTACTACTAGCAGTCCAGTGCATGGCAGATACTACTACTATTAGTACTACTGCTTCTGCTGCTGCTACTATTGCTACTGCTACTGCTACTGATAGTAGTGCAGTGCATTGCACATAGTAATACTATTATTACTACTGCTGATGCTGCTACTACGGCTACTGCTAATATCAATACTACGAGCCCAGTGCATGGCAAATCTACTTCTACTGTTACTATTGCTGTTACTACTACTACTACTTCTTACCCAGTGCATGGCGGATACTACTTCTATTTCCACTGCTGCTGCTACCTCTACTGCTGCTGCTATTACTATTACTACTACTACTACTACTAGCACAGTGCATGGCAAATAGTACTAGTATTTCTACTACTGCTGCTGCTGTTGCTATTACTTCTACTACTTCTGCTACTACTAGTAATCCAGTGTGTCGCAAATACTATTCATGTGACTACTGCTGCTGTTGCTACTACTACTGTCAATACTACTAGCCCAGTGCGTGGCAAATATACTACTACTACTGCTAGAGCTGTTACTCTTACTACTACAGGTGGCCCACTGCATGGCAAATCTGCTGCTCCTAGTATTGCTGCTGCTGCCACTTCGACTTCTGCTGCTACCACTACTACTAGGACTTCTACTACTAGCCCAGTGCATGGCAAATACTACTACTTTTACCACTACTGTTGCTGCTACTACTGCTGCTGCAGCTACTTCTATTCTTGCTGGTACTGCTACTACTACAATTAGTTCAGTGCATGGCAAACACTACTACTCTTACCTCTACTGCTGCTGCTGCTACTACTTCTACTACGAGTATTCCAGTTCTTGACGCATACAACTACTTTACTACTGCTGCTCCTGCTGCTACTACTACTGCTACTACTACTATCAATACTAATAGCCCTGTGCATGGCAAATCTAATACTAGTACTGTTATTGCTGCTACTTCTACTACTACTACTCACACCTTGCAGGGCCAATCTGCTCCAACTACTACTGCTGCTGCTGCCACTTCTACTCCTGCTGCTACCACTACTAGTACTACTCGCCCAATGCATAGCAAATACTACTATGACTACTACTGCTGCTACTACTACTGCTGCTGCTACTTCTACTGCTGCTGCTGCTACTACTACTACTATTCGCCCAGTGCATGGCAAATACTACTACTATTAGTACTACCGCTGCTGCTTGTACCAATGCTACTACTACTGCTACTACTAATATTCCAGTGCATTGCAAAAACTACTGATACTACTACTACACCCAATGCTGCTACTACTGCTACTACTACTATCAATACTACTATCCCTGTGTATGGCAAATCGGCTCCTTCTACTGCTATGGCTGCTACTGCTACTAGTACTACTGGCCCACTGCAGGACATATCTGCTGCTACTCTTACTGCTGCTGATGTCACTTCTATTCCTGGTGCTACCTCTACTACTGCTGCTACTACTAGTAGTCTAGCGCATGGCAAATACTACTATTACTGCTACTTCTGCTGCTGCTACTACTAGTATCAACACTACTATGCCAGTGCATGGCAAATCTTCTACTACTACAACTATTAGTGCTAATGCTAATACTGCTATGTGCACACTGCAGGGCTAATCTGCTGCTACTACTACTGATGTTGCTGCCAATTCTACTTCTGCTTCTACCAATACAACTACTACTCCTACTACCCCAGTGCATTTCAAATACTACCAATATTACCAGTACTGCTGCTACTACTACTACTGATGCTAACATTACTGCTGCTGCTACTAGTACTATTACTAGCCCAGTCCATGCCAAATACAACTACTATTACCACTGCTGCTACTATTAGTGCTCTTGCTCTTACGACTACTTCTGCTGCTACTACTGCTACTGCTTCTAATTCTACTGTGGCTGCTACTACTACTGTTACTAATACTACTAGCCCAGGGCATGGCAATGGTATTCTACCATTATTACTACTGCTGCTGCTGCTACTACGTCTACTAGTACTTGTATTACTTGCAGCCCAGTGCATGGCAAATACTACTTCGATTACTACTCCTGATGCTGCTGCTAATACTGCTACGACTAGTATTAATACTACAGCCCAGTGCATGGCAAATCTACTACTACTACGGCTATTTCAGCAAGTGCTACTACTTTTACTGGCCAACTGCAGGGTAAATCTGCTGTCACTAGTACTGCTGCTGTCACTTCTACTGGTGCTGCTACCACTACTACTACTACTACTACTACTACTACTACTACTACTAACCCAGTTCATGGTAAGTGCTCCTACTGTTACCACTACTGCTGCTACTACTACTAATTCTGTGACTACTACTACTGCTGCTACTAGCACCACTTCTAACCCAGTGCATGGTAAATACTAGTAGTGTAACTAGTAGTGCTGCTGCTGCTACTACAGCTGCTACTGGTAGTACAGTTCATGGCAAATACTACTACTATTAACACAACTGCTACTAGTACTTCTGCTGCTACTATTACTGCAGCTGCAGCTACTTCTAATGCTGCTGCTAATTCTACTACTACTAGTACAGTGCATGGCAAATACCACTATTATGACCACTACTGCTGCAGTTGCTACTACTGTGACTACTACTGCTGCAACTAGTAGTCCAGGGAATGGCAAATACTACTACCATCACTACTACTGCTGCTGATGCTACTAGTACTGCTCCTTCTACTGCAACTACTAGTAGTCCAGTCCTCGGCAAATACTACTACTATGACTCTGACTGCTGCTAAGGCTACCACTGCTACTACTACTAATCCTGTCTGTGCAAATGCTACTATATTACTGCTACTGCTGTTGCTGCTGCCACTACAGCTTCTACTACTATCAATATTAATACCTCTGTGCATGGTCATTCTACTGCCTGTACTGTTATTGCTGCTATTTCTACTACTACTACGTGCCCATTGCTGGGCAAATCTGCTGCTACTACTACTGCTACTGCCGCCACTTCTACTGCTCCTGCTACCATTACTACTACTACTACTACATCTACTACAAGCTAAGCGCATGGCATATACTGCTACTATTACTCCTACTGCTGCTACTCCTACTGCGGCTACTTCTACTGCTGCTGCTACTGCTGCTACTACTACTAATCCAGTCCATGGCAAATGCTACTATATTACTACTACTGCTGCTGCAGCGGCTACTACAGCTACTAGTACAGCTACGACCAGTAGTCCAGTGCATGGCAAATATTGCTACTATTACTGCTACTGCTGCTGCTGCTGCTACTTCTACTACTAGTATTAATAATATTAGCACTGTGTATGGCAAGTCTATTAGTACTACAGCTATTACTGCTGATGCTAATACTTCTTCTGGCCCACTGCGAGTCAAATCTTCTGCTAGTTCTACCCTTGCAGCTGCCACTTCTATTGCTGCTGCTACCACTACTACTGCTACTAGCTCAGTGCATGTAAAATACTACTACTATTACTACTACTGCCACTACTGCTGCTGCTGCTTCTTCTACTGCTGCTGCTACTACTATTGCTTCTGCAGCTACTCCTAGTGCTGCTGCTAATTCTACTACTACTACTAGTCCAGTGCATGGCAAACATATGTACTATGAACACTACTGCTGCTGCTGCGTCTTCTGTGACTACTCTTGGTACTACATGTAGTCCAGGGAATGGCAAATACTACTACTCTTACTACAACTACTGCTGCTACTACTACTGCTAATACTACTATCAATACTACTAGCTCAGTGCATGGCAAATCTACTACTACTACTGCTATTTCTCCTACCACTACTACTACTACTACTACTGGCCAACTGCAGGGCAAATCTGCTGCTACTATTTCTGTTGCTGCTGTCACATCTATTGCTGTTGCTACTACTACTGCTACTACTAGCAGTCCAGTGCATGGCAGATACTACTACTATTAGTACTACTGCTTCTGCTGCTGCTACTATTGCTACTGCTACTGCTACTGATAGTAGTGCAGTGCATTGCACATAGTAATACTATTATTACTACTGCTGATGCTGCTACTACGGCTACTGCTAATATCAATACTACGAGCCCAGTGCATGGCAAATCTACTTCTACTGTTACTATTGCTGTTACTACTACTACTACTTCTTACCCAGTGCATGGCGGATACTACTTCTATTTCCACTGCTGCTGCTACCTCTACTGCTGCTGCTATTACTATTACTACTACTACTACTACTAGCACAGTGCATGGCAAATAGTACTAGTATTTCTACTACTGCTGCTGCTGTTGCTATTACTTCTACTACTTCTGCTACTACTAGTAATCCAGTGTGTCGCAAATACTATTCATGTGACTACTGCTGCTGTTGCTACTACTACTGTCAATACTACTAGCCCAGTGCGTGGCAAATATACTACTACTACTGCTAGAGCTGTTACTCTTACTACTACAGGTGGCCCACTGCATGGCAAATCTGCTGCTCCTAGTATTGCTGCTGCTGCCACTTCGACTTCTGCTGCTACCACTACTACTAGGACTTCTACTACTAGCCCAGTGCATGGCAAATACTACTACTTTTACCACTACTGTTGCTGCTACTACTGCTGCTGCAGCTACTTCTATTCTTGCTGGTACTGCTACTACTACAATTAGTTCAGTGCATGGCAAACACTACTACTCTTACCTCTACTGCTGCTGCTGCTACTACTTCTACTACGAGTATTCCAGTTCTTGACGCATACAACTACTTTACTACTGCTGCTCCTGCTGCTACTACTACTGCTACTACTACTATCAATACTAATAGCCCTGTGCATGGCAAATCTAATACTAGTACTGTTATTGCTGCTACTTCTACTACTACTACTCACACCTTGCAGGGCCAATCTGCTCCAACTACTACTGCTGCTGCTGCCACTTCTACTCCTGCTGCTACCACTACTAGTACTACTCGCCCAATGCATAGCAAATACTACTATGACTACTACTGCTGCTACTACTACTGCTGCTGCTACTTCTACTGCTGCTGCTGCTACTACTACTACTATTCGCCCAGTGCATGGCAAATACTACTACTATTAGTACTACCGCTGCTGCTTGTACCAATGCTACTACTACTGCTACTACTAATATTCCAGTGCATTGCAAAAACTACTGATACTACTACTACACCCAATGCTGCTACTACTGCTACTACTACTATCAATACTACTATCCCTGTGTATGGCAAATCGGCTCCTTCTACTGCTATGGCTGCTACTGCTACTAGTACTACTGGCCCACTGCAGGACATATCTGCTGCTACTCTTACTGCTGCTGATGTCACTTCTATTCCTGGTGCTACCTCTACTACTGCTGCTACTACTAGTAGTCTAGCGCATGGCAAATACTACTATTACTGCTACTTCTGCTGCTGCTACTACTAGTATCAACACTACTATGCCAGTGCATGGCAAATCTTCTACTACTACAACTATTAGTGCTAATGCTAATACTGCTATGTGCACACTGCAGGGCTAATCTGCTGCTACTACTACTGATGTTGCTGCCAATTCTACTTCTGCTTCTACCAATACAACTACTACTCCTACTACCCCAGTGCATTTCAAATACTACCAATATTACCAGTACTGCTGCTACTACTACTACTGATGCTAACATTACTGCTGCTGCTACTAGTACTATTACTAGCCCAGTCCATGCCAAATACAACTACTATTACCACTGCTGCTACTATTAGTGCTCTTGCTCTTACGACTACTTCTGCTGCTACTACTGCTACTGCTTCTAATTCTACTGTGGCTGCTACTACTACTGTTACTAATACTACTAGCCCAGGGCATGGCAATGGTATTCTACCATTATTACTACTGCTGCTGCTGCTACTACGTCTACTAGTACTTGTATTACTTGCAGCCCAGTGCATGGCAAATACTACTTCGATTACTACTCCTGATGCTGCTGCTAATACTGCTACGACTAGTATTAATACTACAGCCCAGTGCATGGCAAATCTACTACTACTACGGCTATTTCAGCAAGTGCTACTACTTTTACTGGCCAACTGCAGGGTAAATCTGCTGTCACTAGTACTGCTGCTGTCACTTCTACTGGTGCTGCTACCACTACTACTACTACTACTACTACTACTACTACTACTACTAACCCAGTTCATGGTAAGTGCTCCTACTGTTACCACTACTGCTGCTACTACTACTAATTCTGTGACTACTACTACTGCTGCTACTAGCACCACTTCTAACCCAGTGCATGGTAAATACTAGTAGTGTAACTAGTAGTGCTGCTGCTGCTACTACAGCTGCTACTGGTAGTACAGTTCATGGCAAATACTACTACTATTAACACAACTGCTACTAGTACTTCTGCTGCTACTATTACTGCAGCTGCAGCTACTTCTAATGCTGCTGCTAATTCTACTACTACTAGTACAGTGCATGGCAAATACCACTATTATGACCACTACTGCTGCAGTTGCTACTACTGTGACTACTACTGCTGCAACTAGTAGTCCAGGGAATGGCAAATACTACTACCATCACTACTACTGCTGCTGATGCTACTAGTACTGCTCCTTCTACTGCAACTACTAGTAGTCCAGTCCTCGGCAAATACTACTACTATGACTCTGACTGCTGCTAAGGCTACCACTGCTACTACTACTAATCCTGTCTGTGCAAATGCTACTATATTACTGCTACTGCTGTTGCTGCTGCCACTACAGCTTCTACTACTATCAATATTAATACCTCTGTGCATGGTCATTCTACTGCCTGTACTGTTATTGCTGCTATTTCTACTACTACTACGTGCCCATTGCTGGGCAAATCTGCTGCTACTACTACTGCTACTGCCGCCACTTCTACTGCTCCTGCTACCATTACTACTACTACTACTACATCTACTACAAGCTAAGCGCATGGCATATACTGCTACTATTACTCCTACTGCTGCTACTCCTACTGCGGCTACTTCTACTGCTGCTGCTACTGCTGCTACTACTACTAATCCAGTCCATGGCAAATGCTACTATATTACTACTACTGCTGCTGCAGCGGCTACTACAGCTACTAGTACAGCTACGACCAGTAGTCCAGTGCATGGCAAATATTGCTACTATTACTGCTACTGCTGCTGCTGCTGCTACTTCTACTACTAGTATTAATAATATTAGCACTGTGTATGGCAAGTCTATTAGTACTACAGCTATTACTGCTGATGCTAATACTTCTTCTGGCCCACTGCGAGTCAAATCTTCTGCTAGTTCTACCCTTGCAGCTGCCACTTCTATTGCTGCTGCTACCACTACTACTGCTACTAGCTCAGTGCATGTAAAATACTACTACTATTACTACTACTGCCACTACTGCTGCTGCTGCTTCTTCTACTGCTGCTGCTACTACTATTGCTTCTGCAGCTACTCCTAGTGCTGCTGCTAATTCTACTACTACTACTAGTCCAGTGCATGGCAAACATATGTACTATGAACACTACTGCTGCTGCTGCGTCTTCTGTGACTACTCTTGGTACTACATGTAGTCCAGGGAATGGCAAATACTACTACTCTTACTACAACTACTGCTGCTACTACTACTGCTAATACTACTATCAATACTACTAGCTCAGTGCATGGCAAATCTACTACTACTACTGCTATTTCTCCTACCACTACTACTACTACTACTGGCCAACTGCAGGGCAAATCTGCTGCTACTATTTCTGTTGCTGCTGTCACGTCTATTGCTGTTGCTACCTCTACTACTACTGCTACTACTAGCAGTCCAGTGCATGGCAGATACTACTACTATTAGTACTACTGCTTCTGCTGCTGCTACTATTGCTACTGCTACTGCTACTGATAGTAGTGCAGTGCATTGCACATAGTAATACTATTATTACTACTGCTGATGCTGCTACTACGGCTACTGCTAATATCAATACTACGAGCCCAGTGCATGGCAAATCTACTTCTACTGTTACTATTGCTGTTACTACTACTACTACTTCTTACCCAGTGCATGGCGGATACTACTTCTATTTCCACTGCTGCTGCTACCTCTACTGCTGCTGCTATTACTATTACTACTACTACTACTACTAGCACAGTGCATGGCAAATAGTACTAGTATTTCTACTACTGCTGCTGCTGTTGCTATTACTTCTACTACTTCTGCTACTACTAGTAATCCAGTGTGTCGCAAATACTATTCATGTGACTACTGCTGCTGTTGCTACTACTACTGTCAATACTACTAGCCCAGTGCGTGGCAAATATACTACTACTACTGCTAGAGCTGTTACTCTTACTACTACAGGTGGCCCACTGCATGGCAAATCTGCTGCTCCTAGTATTGCTGCTGCTGCCACTTCGACTTCTGCTGCTACCACTACTACTAGGACTTCTACTACTAGCCCAGTGCATGGCAAATACTACTACTTTTACCACTACTGTTGCTGCTACTACTGCTGCTGCAGCTACTTCTATTCTTGCTGGTACTGCTACTACTACAATTAGTTCAGTGCATGGCAAACACTACTACTCTTACCTCTACTGCTGCTGCTGCTACTACTTCTACTATGAGTATTCCAGTTCTTGACGCATACAACTACTTTACTACTGCTGCTGCTGCTGCTACTACTACTGCTACTACTACTATCAATACTAATAGCCCTGTGCATGGCAAATCTAATACTAGTACTGTTATTGCTGCTACTTCTACTACTACTACTCACACCTTGCAGGGCCAATCTGCTCCAACTACTACTGCTGCTGCTGCCACTTCTACTCCTGCTGCTACCACTACTAGTACTACTCGCCCAATGCATAGCAAATACTACTATGACTACTACTGCTGCTACTACTACTGCTGCTGCTACTTCTACTGCTGCTGCTGCTACTACTACTACTATTCGCCCAGTGCATGGCAAATACTACTACTATTAGTACTACCGCTGCTGCTTGTACCAATGCTACTACTACTGCTACTACTAATATTCCAGTGCATTGCAAAAACTACTGATACTACTACTACACCCAATGCTGCTACTACTGCTACTACTACTATCAATACTACTATCCCTGTGTATGGCAAATCGGCTCCTTCTACTGCTATGGCTGCTACTGCTACTAGTACTACTGGCCCACTGCAGGACATATCTGCTGCTACTCTTACTGCTGCTGATGTCACTTCTATTCCTGGTGCTACCTCTACTACTGCTGCTACTACTAGTAGTCTAGCGCATGGCAAATACTACTATTACTGCTACTTCTGCTGCTGCTACTACTAGTATCAACACTACTATGCCAGTGCATGGCAAATCTTCTACTACTACAACTATTAGTGCTAATGCTAATACTGCTACGTGCACACTGCAGGGCTAATCTGCTGCTACTACTACTGATGTTGCTGCCAATTCTACTTCTGCTTCTACCAATACAACTACTACTCCTACTACCCCAGTGCATTTCAAATACTACCAATATTACCAGTACTGCTGCTACTACTACTACTGATGCTAACATTACTGCTGCTGCTACTAGTACTATTACTAGCCCAGTCCATGCCAAATACAACTACTATTACCACTGCTGCTACTATTAGTGCTCTTGCTCTTACGACTACTTCTGCTGCTACTACTGCTACTGCTTCTAATTCTACTGTGGCTGCTACTACTACTGTTACTAATACTACTAGCCCAGGGCATGGCAATGGTATTCTACCATTATTACTACTGCTGCTGCTGCTACTACGTCTACTAGTACTTGTATTACTTGCAGCCCAGTGCATGGCAAATACTACTTCGATTACTACTCCTGATGCTGCTGCTAATACTGCTACGACTAGTATTAATACTACAGCCCAGTGCATGGCAAATCTACTACTACTACGGCTATTTCAGCAAGTGCTACTACTTTTACTGGCCAACTGCAGGGTAAATCTGCTGTCACTAGTACTGCTGCTGTCACTTCTACTGGTGCTGCTACCACTACTACTACTACTACTACTACTACTACTACTACTACTAACCCAGTTCATGGTAAGTGCTCCTACTGTTACCACTACTGCTGCTACTACTACTAATTCTGTGACTACTACTACTGCTGCTACTAGCACCACTTCTAACCCAGTGCATGGTAAATACTAGTAGTGTAACTAGTAGTGCTGCTGCTGCTACTACAGCTGCTACTGGTAGTACAGTTCATGGCAAATACTACTACTATTAACACAACTGCTACTAGTACTTCTGCTGCTACTATTACTGCAGCTGCAGCTACTTCTAATGCTGCTGCTAATTCTACTACTACTAGTACAGTGCATGGCAAATACCACTATTATGACCACTACTGCTGCAGTTGCTACTACTGTGACTACTACTGCTGCAACTAGTAGTCCAGGGAATGGCAAATACTACTACCATCACTACTACTGCTGCTGATGCTACTAGTACTGCTCCTTCTACTGCAACTACTAGTAGTCCAGTCCTCGGCAAATACTACTACTATGACTCTGACTGCTGCTAAGGCTACCACTGCTACTACTACTAATCCTGTCTGTGCAAATGCTACTATATTACTGCTACTGCTGTTGCTGCTGCCACTACAGCTTCTACTACTATCAATATTAATACCTCTGTGCATGGTCATTCTACTGCCTGTACTGTTATTGCTGCTATTTCTACTACTACTACGTGCCCATTGCTGGGCAAATCTGCTGCTACTACTACTGCTACTGCCGCCACTTCTACTGCTCCTGCTACCATTACTACTACTACTACTACATCTACTACAAGCTAAGCGCATGGCATATACTGCTACTATTACTCCTACTGCTGCTACTCCTACTGCGGCTACTTCTACTGCTGCTGCTACTGCTGCTACTACTACTAATCCAGTCCATGGCAAATGCTACTATATTACTACTACTGCTGCTGCAGCGGCTACTACAGCTACTAGTACAGCTACGACCAGTAGTCCAGTGCATGGCAAATATTGCTACTATTACTGCTACTGCTGCTGCTGCTACTACTTCTACTACTAGTATTAATAATATTAGCACTGTGTATGGCAAGTCTATTAGTACTACAGCTATTACTGCTGATGCTAATACTTCTTCTGGCCCACTGCGAGTCAAATCTTCTGCTAGTTCTACCCTTGCAGCTGCCACTTCTATTGCTGCTGCTACCACTACTACTGCTACTAGCTCAGTGCATGTAAAATACTACTACTATTACTACTACTGCCACTACTGCTGCTGCTGCTTCTTCTACTGCTGCTGCTACTACTATTGCTTCTGCAGCTACTCCTAGTGCTGCTGCTAATTCTACTACTACTACTAGTCCAGTGCATGGCAAACATATGTACTATGAACACTACTGCTGCTGCTGCGTCTTCTGTGACTACTCTTGGTACTACATGTAGTCCAGGGAATGGCAAATACTACTACTCTTACTACAACTGCTGCTGCTACTACTACTGCTAATACTACTATCAATACTACTAGCTCAGTGCATGGCAAATCTACTACTACTACTGCTATTTCTCCTACCACTACTACTACTACTACTACTGGCCAACTGCAGGGCAAATCTGCTGCTACTATTTCTGTTGCTGCTGTCACATCTATTGCTGTTGCTACCTCTACTACTACTGCTACTACTAGCAGTCCAGTGCATGGCAGATACTACTACTATTAGTACTACTGCTTCTGCTGCTGCTACTATTGCTACTGCTACTGCTACTGATAGTAGTGCAGTGCATTGCACATAGTAATACTATTATTACTACTGCTGATGCTGCTACTACGGCTACTGCTAATATCAATACTACGAGCCCAGTGCATGGCAAATCTACTTCTACTGTTACTATTGCTGTTACTACTACTACTACTTCTTACCCAGTGCATGGCGGATACTACTTCTATTTCCACTGCTGCTGCTACCTCTACTGCTGCTGCTATTACTATTACTACTACTACTACTACTAGCACAGTGCATGGCAAATAGTACTAGTATTTCTACTACTGCTGCTGCTGTTGCTATTACTTCTACTACTTCTGCTACTACTAGTAATCCAGTGTGTCGCAAATACTATTCATGTGACTACTGCTGCTGTTGCTACTACTACTGTCAATACTACTAGCCCAGTGCGTGGCAAATATACTACTACTACTGCTAGAGCTGTTACTCTTACTACTACAGGTGGCCCACTGCATGGCAAATCTGCTGCTCCTAGTATTGCTGCTGCTGCCACTTCGACTTCTGCTGCTACCACTACTACTAGGACTTCTACTACTAGCCCAGTGCATGGCAAATACTACTACTTTTACCACTACTGTTGCTGCTACTACTGCTGCTGCAGCTACTTCTATTCTTGCTGGTACTGCTACTACTACAATTAGTTCAGTGCATGGCAAACACTACTACTCTTACCTCTACTGCTGCTGCTGCTACTACTTCTACTATGAGTATTCCAGTTCTTGACGCATACAACTACTTTACTACTGCTGCTGCTGCTGCTACTACTACTGCTACTACTACTATCAATACTAATAGCCCTGTGCATGGCAAATCTAATACTAGTACTGTTATTGCTGCTACTTCTACTACTACTACTCACACCTTGCAGAGCCAATCTGCTCCAAGTACTACTGCTGCTGCTGCCACTTCTACTCCTGCTGCTACCACTACTAGTACTACTCGCCCAATGCATAGCAAATACTACTATGACTACTACTGCTGCTACTACTACTGCTGCTGCTACTTCTACTGCTGCTGCTGCTACTACTACTACTATTCGCCCAGTGCATGGCAAATACTACTACTATTAGTACTACCGCTGCTGCTTGTACCAATGCTACTACTACTGCTACTACTAATATTCCAGTGCATTGCAAAAACTACTGATACTACTACTACACCCAATGCTGCTACTACTGCTACTACTACTATCAATACTACTATCCCTGTGTATGGCAAATCGGCTCCTTCTACTGCTATGGCTGCTACTGCTACTAGTACTACTGGCCCACTGCAGGACATATCTGCTGCTACTCTTACTGCTGCTGATGTCACTTCTATTCCTGGTGCTACCTCTACTACTGCTGCTACTACTAGTAGTCTAGCGCATGGCAAATACTACTATTACTACTACTTCTGCTGCTGCTACTACTAGTATCAACACTACTATGCCAGTGCATGGCAAATCTTCTACTACTACAACTATTAGTGCTAATGCTAATACTGCTACGTGCACACTGCAGGGCTAATCTGCTGCTACTACTACTGATGTTGCTGCCAATTCTACTTCTGCTTCTACCAATACAACTACTACTCCTACTACCCCAGTGCATTTCAAATACTACCAATATTACCAGTACTGCTGCTACTACTACTACTGATGCTAACATTACTGCTGCTGCTACTAGTACTATTACTAGCCCAGTCCATGCCAAATACAACTACTATTACCACTGCTGCTACTATTAGTGCTCTTGCTCTTACGACTACTTCTGCTGCTACTACTGCTACTGCTTCTAATTCTACTGTGGCTGCTACTACTACTGTTACTAATACTACTAGCCCAGGGCATGGCAATGGTATTCTACCATTATTACTACTGCTGCTGCTGCTACTACGTCTACTAGTACTTGTATTACTTGTAGCCCAGTGCATGGCAAATACTACTTCGATTACTACTCCTGATGTGGCTGCTAATACTGCTACGACTAGTATTAATACTACAGCCCAGTGCATGGCAAATCTACTACTACTACGGCTATTTCAGCAAGTGCTACTACTTTTACTGGCCAACTGCAGGGTAAATCTGCTGTCACTAGTACTGCTGCTGTCACTTCTACTGGTGCTGCTACCACTACTACTACTACTACTACTACTACTACTAACCCAGTTCATGGTAAGTGCTCCTACTGTTACCACTACTGCTGCTACTACTACTAATTCTGTGACTACTACTACTGCTGCTACTAGCACCACTTCTAACCCAGTGCATGGTAAATACTAGTAGTGTAACTAGTAGTGCTGCTGCTGCTACTACAGCTGCTACTGGTAGTACAGTTCATGGCAAATACTACTACTATTAACACAACTGCTACTAGTACTTCTGCTGCTACTATTACTGCAGCTGCAGCTACTTCTAATGCTGCTGCTAATTCTACTACTACTAGTACAGTGCATGGCAAATACCACTATTATAACCACTACTGCTGCAGTTGCTACTACTGTGACTACTACTGCTGCAACTAGTAGTCCAGGGAATGGCAAATACTACTACCATCACTACTACTGCTGCTGATGCTACTAGTACTGCTCCTTCTACTGCAACTACTAGTAGTCCAGTCCTCGGCAAATACTACTACTATGACTCTGACTGCTGCTAAGGCTACCACTGCTACTACTACTAATCCTGTCTGTGCAAATGCTACTATATTACTGCTACTGCTGTTGCTGCTGCCACTACAGCTTCTACTACTATCAATATTAATACCTCTGTGCATGGTCATTCTACTGCCTGTACTGTTATTGCTGCTATTTCTACTACTACTACGTGCCCATTGCTGGGCAAATCTGCTGCTACTACTACTGCTACTGCCGCCACTTCTACTGCTCCTGCTACCATTACTACTACTACTACTACATCTACTACAAGCTAAGCGCATGGCATATACTGCTACTATTACTCCTACTGCTGCTACTCCTACTGCGGCTACTTCTACTGCTGCTGCTACTGCTGCTACTACTACTAATCCAGTCCATGGCAAATGCTACTATATTACTACTACTGCTGCTGCAGCGGCTACTACAGCTACTAGTACAGCTACGACCAGTAGTCCAGTGCATGGCAAATATTGCTACTATTACTGCTACTGCTGCTGCTGCTACTACTTCTACTACTAGTATTAATAATATTAGCACTGTGTATGGCAAGTCTATTAGTACTACAGCTATTACTGCTGATGCTAATACTTCTTCTGGCCCACTGCGAGTCAAATCTTCTGCTAGTTCTACCCTTGCAGCTGCCACTTCTATTGCTGCTGCTACCACTACTACTGCTACTAGCTCAGTGCATGTAAAATACTACTACTATTACTACTACTGCCACTACTGCTGCTGCTGCTTCTTCTACTGCTGCTGCTACTACTATTGCTTCTGCAGCTACTCCTAGTGCTGCTGCTAATTCTACTACTACTACTAGTCCAGTGCATGGCAAACATATGTACTATGAACACTACTGCTGCTGCTGCGTCTTCTGTGACTACTCTTGGTACTACATGTAGTCCAGGGAATGGCAAATACTACTACTCTTACTACAACTGCTGCTGCTACTACTACTGCTAATACTACTATCAATACTACTAGCTCAGTGCATGGCAAATCTACTACTACTACTGCTATTTCTCCTACCACTACTACTACTACTACTACTGGCCAACTGCAGGGCAAATCTGCTGCTACTATTTCTGTTGCTGCTGTCACATCTATTGCTGTTGCTACCTCTACTACTACTGCTACTACTAGCAGTCCAGTGCATGGCAGATACTACTACTATTAGTACTACTGCTTCTGCTGCTGCTACTATTGCTACTGCTACTGCTACTGATAGTAGTGCAGTGCATTGCACATAGTAATACTATTATTACTACTGCTGATGCTGCTACTACGGCTACTGCTAATATCAATACTACGAGCCCAGTGCATGGCAAATCTACTTCTACTGTTACTATTGCTGTTACTACTACTACTACTTCTTACCCAGTGCATGGCGGATACTACTTCTATTTCCACTGCTGCTGCTACCTCTACTGCTGCTGCTATTACTATTACTACTACTACTACTACTAGCACAGTGCATGGCAAATAGTACTAGTATTTCTACTACTGCTGCTGCTGTTGCTATTACTTCTACTACTTCTGCTACTACTAGTAATCCAGTGTGTCGCAAATACTATTCATGTGACTACTGCTGCTGTTGCTACTACTACTGTCAATACTACTAGCCCAGTGCGTGGCAAATATACTACTACTACTGCTAGAGCTGTTACTCTTACTACTACAGGTGGCCCACTGCATGGCAAATCTGCTGCTCCTAGTATTGCTGCTGCTGCCACTTCGACTTCTGCTGCTACCACTACTACTAGGACTTCTACTACTAGCCCAGTGCATGGCAAATACTACTACTTTTACCACTACTGTTGCTGCTACTACTGCTGCTGCAGCTACTTCTATTCTTGCTGGTACTGCTACTACTACAATTAGTTCAGTGCATGGCAAACACTACTACTCTTACCTCTACTGCTGCTGCTGCTACTACTTCTACTACGAGTATTCCAGTTCTTGACGCATACAACTACTTTACTACTGCTGCTGCTGCTGCTACTACTACTGCTACTACTACTATCCATACTAATAGCCCTGTGCATGGCAAATCTAATAGTAGTACTGTTATTGCTGCTACTTCTACTACTACTACTCACACCTTGCAGGGCCAATCTGCTCCAACTACTACTGCTGCTGCTGCCACTTCTACTCCTGCTGCTACCACTACTAGTACTACTCGCCCAATGCATAGCAAATACTACTATGACTACTACTGCTGCTACTACTACTACTGCTGCTGCTACTTCTACTGCTGCTGCTGCTACTACTACTACTATTCGCCCAGTGCATGGCAAATACTACTACTATTAGTACTACCGCTGCTGCTTGTACCAATGCTACTACTACTGCTACTACTAATATTCCAGTGCATTGCAAAAACTACTGATACTACTACTACACCCAATGCTGCTACTACTGCTACTACTACTATCAATACTACTATCCCTGTGTATGGCAAATCGGCTCCTTCTACTGCTATGGCTGCTACTGCTACTAGTACTACTGGCCCACTGCAGGACATATCTGCTGCTACTCTTACTGCTGCTGATGTCACTTCTATTCCTGGTGCTACCTCTACTACTGCTGCTACTACTAGTAGTCTAGCGCATGGCAAATACTACTGTTACTGCTACTTCTGCTGCTGCTCCTACTAGTATCAACACTACTATGCCAGTGCATGGCAAATCTTCTTGTACTACAACTATTAGTGCTAATGCTAATACTGCTACGTGCACACTGCAGGGCTAATCTGCTGCTACTACTACTGATGTTGCTGCCAATTCTACTTCTGCTTCTACCAATACAACTACTACTCCTACTACCCCAGTGCATTTCAAATACTACCAATATTACCAGTACTGCTGCTACTACTACTACTGATGCTAACATTACTGCTGCTGCTACTAGTACTATTACTAGCCCAGTCCATGCCAAATACAACTACTATTACCACTGCTGCTACTATTAGTGCTCTTGCTCTTACGACTACTTCTGCTGCTACTACTGCTACTGCTTCTAATTCTACTGTGGCTGCTACTACTACTGTTACTAATACTACTAGCCCAGGGCATGGCAATGGTATTCTACCATTATTACTACTGCTGCTGCTGCTACTACGTCTACTAGTACTTGTATTACTTGTAGCCCAGTGCATGGCAAATACTACTTCGATTACTACTCCTGATGCTGCTGCTAATACTGCTACGACTAGTATTAATACTACAGCCCAGTGCATGGCAAATCTACTACTACTACGGCTATTTCAGCAAGTGCTACTACTTTTACTGGCCAACTGCAGGGTAAATCTGCTGTCACTAGTACTGCTGCTGTCACTTCTACTGGTGCTGCTACCACTACTACTACTACTACTACTACTACTACTAACCCAGTTCATGGTAAGTGCTCCTACTGTTACCACTACTGCTGCTACTACTACTAATTCTGTGACTACTACTACTGCTGCTACTAGCACCACTTCTAACCCAGTGCATGGTAAATACTAGTAGTGTAACTAGTAGTGCTGCTGCTGCTACTACAGCTGCTACTGGTAGTACAGTTCATGGCAAATACTACTACTATTAACACAACTGCTACTAGTACTTCTGCTGCTACTATTACTGCAGCTGCAGCTACTTCTAATGCTGCTGCTAATTCTACTACTACTAGTACAGTGCATGGCAAATACCACTATTATGACCACTACTGCTGCAGTTGCTACTACTGTGACTACTACTGCTGCAACTAGTAGTCCAGGGAATGGCAAATACTACTACCATCACTACTACTGCTGCTGATGCTACTAGTACTGCTCCTTCTACTGCAACTACTAGTAGTCCAGTCCTCGGCAAATACTACTACTATGACTCTGACTGCTGCTAAGGCTACCACTGCTACTACTACTAATCCTGTCTGTGCAAATGCTACTATATTACTGCTACTGCTGTTGCTGCTGCCACTACAGCTTCTACTACTATCAATATTAATACCTCTGTGCATGGTCATTCTACTGCCTGTACTGTTATTGCTGCTATTTCTACTACTACTACATGCCCATTGCTGGGCAAATCTGCTGCTACTACTACTGCTACTGCCGCCACTTCTACTGCTCCTGCTACCATTACTACTACTACTACTACATCTACTACAAGCTAAGCGCATGGCATATACTGCTACTATTACTCCTACTGCTGCTACTACTACTGCGGCTACTTCTACTGCTGCTGCTACTGCTGCTACTACTACTAATCCAGTCCATGGCAAATGCTACTATATTACTACTACTGCTGCTGCAGCGGCTACTACAGCTACTAGTACAGCTACGACCAGTAGTCCAGTGCATGGCAAATATTGCTACTATTACTGCTACTGCTGCTGCTGCTACTACTTCTACTACTAGTATTAATAATATTAGCACTGTGTATGGCAAGTCTATTAGTACTACAGCTATTACTGCTGATGCTAATACTTCTTCTGGCCCACTGCGAGTCAAATCTTCTGCTAGTTCTACCCTTGCAGCTGCCACTTCTATTGCTGCTGCTACCACTACTACTGCTACTAGCTCAGTGCATGTAAAATACTACTACTATTACTACTACTGCCACTACTGCTGCTGCTGCTTCTTCTACTGCTGCTGCTACTACTATTGCTTCTGCAGCTACTCCTAGTGCTGCTGCTAATTCTACTACTACTACTAGTCCAGTGCATGGCAAACATATGTACTATGAACACTACTGCTGCTGCTGCGTCTTCTGTGACTACTCTTGGTACTACATGTAGTCCAGGGAATGGCAAATACTACTACTCTTACTACAACTGCTGCTGCTACTACTACTGCTAATACTACTATCAATACTACTAGCTCAGTGCATGGCAAATCTACTACTACTACTGCTATTTCTCCTACCACTACTACTACTACTACTACTGGCCAACTGCAGGGCAAATCTGCTGCTACTATTTCTGTTGCTGCTGTCACATCTATTGCTGTTGCTACCTCTACTACTACTGCTACTACTAGCAGTCCAGTGCATGGCAGATACTACTACTATTAGTACTACTGCTTCTGCTGCTGCTACTATTGCTACTGCTACTGCTACTGATAGTAGTGCAGTACATTGCACATAGTAATACTATTATTACTACTGCTGATGCTGCTACTACGGCTACTGCTAATATCAATACTACGAGCCCAGTGCATGGCAAATCTACTTCTACTGTTACTATTGCTGTTACTACTACTACTACTTCTTACCCAGTGCATGGCGGATACTACTTCTATTTCCACTGCTGCTGCTACCTCTACTGCTGCTGCTATTACTATTACTACTACTACTACTACTAGCACAGTGCATGGCAAATAGTACTAGTATTTCTACTACTGCTGCTGCTGTTGCTATTACTTCTACTACTTCTGCTACTACTAGTAATCCAGTGTGTCGCAAATACTATTCATGTGACTACTGCTGCTGTTGCTACTACTACTGTCAATACTACTAGCCCAGTGCGTGGCAAATATACTACTACTACTGCTAGAGCTGTTACTCTTACTACTACAGGTGGCCCACTGCATGGCAAATCTGCTGCTCCTAGTATTGCTGCTGCTGCCACTTCGACTTCTGCTGCTACCACTACTACTAGGACTTCTACTACTAGCCCAGTGCATGGCAAATACTACTACTTTTACCACTACTGTTGCTGCTACTACTGCTGCTGCAGCTACTTCTATTCTTGCTGGTACTGCTACTACTACAATTAGTTCAGTGCATGGCAAACACTACTACTCTTACCTCTACTGCTGCTGCTGCTACTACTTCTACTATGAGTATTCCAGTTCTTGACGCATACAACTACTTTACTACTGCTGCTGCTGCTGCTACTACTACTGCTACTACTACTATCAATACTAATAGCCCTGTGCATGGCAAATCTAATACTAGTACTGTTATTGCTGCTACTTCTACTACTACTACTCACACCTTGCAGGGCCAATCTGCTCCAACTACTACTGCTGCTGCTGCCACTTCTACTCCTGCTGCTACCACTACTAGTACTACTCGCCCAATGCATAGCAAATACTACTATGACTACTACTGCTGCTACTACTACTGCTGCTGCTACTTCTACTGCTGCTGCTGCTACTACTACTACTATTCGCCCAGTGCATGGCAAATACTACTACTATTAGTACTACCGCTGCTGCTTGTACCAATGCTACTACTACTGCTACTACTAATATTCCAGTGCATTGCAAAAACTACTGATACTACTACTACACCCAATGCTGCTACTACTGCTACTACTACTATCAATACTACTATCCCTGTGTATGGCAAATCGGCTCCTTCTACTGCTATGGCTGCTACTGCTACTAGTACTACTGGCCCACTGCAGGACATATCTGCTGCTACTCTTACTGCTGCTGATGTCACTTCTATTCCTGGTGCTACCTCTACTACTGCTGCTACTACTAGTAGTCTAGCGCATGGCAAATACTACTATTACTACTACTAGTATCAACACTACTATGCCAGTGCATGGCAAATCTTCTAGTACTACAACTATTAGTGCTAATGCTAATACTGCTACGTGCACACTGCAGGGCTAATCTGCTGCTACTACTACTGATGTTGCTGCCAATTCTACTTCTGCTTCTACCAATACAACTACTACTCCTACTACCCCAGTGCATTTCAAATACTACCAATATTACCAGTACTGCTGCTACTACTACTACTGATGCTAACATTACTGCTGCTGCTACTAGTACTATTACTAGCCCAGTCCATGCCAAATACAACTACTATTACCACTGCTGCTACTATTAGTGCTCTTGCTCTTACGACTACTTCTGCTGCTACTACTGCTACTGCTTCTAATTCTACTGTGGCTGCTACTACTACTGTTACTAATACTACTAGCCCAGGGCATGGCAATGGTATTCTACCATTATTACTACTGCTGCTGCTGCTACTACGTCTACTAGTACTTGTATTACTTGCAGCCCAGTGCATGGCAAATACTACTTCGATTACTACTCCTGATGCTGCTGCTAATACTGCTACGACTAGTATTAATACTACAGCCCAGTGCATGGCAAATCTACTACTACTACGGCTATTTCAGCAAGTGCTACTACTTTTACTGGCCAACTGCAGGGTAAATCTGCTGTCACTAGTACTGCTGCTGTCACTTCTACTGGTGCTGCTACCACTACTACTACTACTACTACTACTACTACTAACCCAGTTCATGGTAAGTGCTCCTACTGTTACCACTACTGCTGCTACTACTACTAATTCTGTGACTACTACTACTGCTGCTACTAGCACCACTTCTAACCCAGTGCATGGTAAATACTAGTAGTGTAACTAGTAGTGCTGCTGCTGCTACTACAGCTGCTACTGGTAGTACAGTTCATGGCAAATACTACTACTATTAACACAACTGCTACTAGTACTTCTGCTGCTACTATTACTGCAGCTGCAGCTACTTCTAATGCTGCTGCTAATTCTACTACTACTAGTACAGTGCATGGCAAATACCACTATTATGACCACTACTGCTGCAGTTGCTACTACTGTGACTACTACTGCTGCAACTAGTAGTCCAGGGAATGGCAAATACTACTACCATCACTACTACTGCTGCTGATGCTACTAGTACTGCTCCTTCTACTGCAACTACTAGTAGTCCAGTCCTCGGCAAATACTACTACTATGACTCTGACTGCTGCTAAGGCTACCACTGCTACTACTACTAATCCTGTCTGTGCAAATGCTACTATATTACTGCTACTGCTGTTGCTGCTGCCACTACAGCTTCTACTACTATCAATATTAATACCTCTGTGCATGGTCATTCTACTGCCTGTACTGTTATTGCTGCTATTTCTACTACTACTACGTGCCCATTGCTGGGCAAATCTGCTGCTACTACTACTGCTACTGCCGCCACTTCTACTGCTCCTGCTACCATTACTACTACTACTACTACATCTACTACAAGCTAAGCGCATGGCATATACTGCTACTATTACTCCTACTGCTGCTACTACTACTGCGGCTACTTCTACTGCTGCTGCTACTGCTGCTACTACTACTAATCCAGTCCATGGCAAATGCTACTATATTACTACTACTGCTGCTGCAGCGGCTACTACAGCTACTAGTACAGCTACGACCAGTAGTCCAGTGCATGGCAAATATTGCTACTATTACTGCTACTGCTGCTGCTGCTACTACTTCTACTACTAGTATTAATAATATTAGCACTGTGTATGGCAAGTCTATTAGTACTACAGCTATTACTGCTGATGCTAATACTTCTTCTGGCCCACTGCGAGTCAAATCTTCTGCTAGTTCTACCCTTGCAGCTGCCACTTCTATTGCTGCTGCTACCACTACTACTGCTACTAGCTCAGTGCATGTAAAATACTACTACTATTACTACTACTGCCACTACTGCTGCTGCTGCTTCTTCTACTGCTGCTGCTACTACTATTGCTTCTGCAGCTACTCCTAGTGCTGCTGCTAATTCTACTACTACTACTAGTCCAGTGCATGGCAAACATATGTACTATGAACACTACTGCTGCTGCTGCGTCTTCTGTGACTACTCTTGGTACTACATGTAGTCCAGGGAATGGCAAATACTACTACTCTTACTACAACTGCTGCTGCTACTACTACTGCTAATACTACTATCAATACTACTAGCTCAGTGCATGGCAAATCTACTACTACTACTGCTATTTCTCCTACCACTACTACTACTACTACTGGCCAACTGCAGGGCAAATCTGCTGCTACTATTTCTGTTGCTGCTGTCACGTCTATTGCTGTTGCTACCTCTACTACTACTGCTACTACTAGCAGTCCAGTGCATGGCAGATACTACTACTATTAGTACTACTGCTTCTGCTGCTGCTACTATTGCTACTGCTACTGATAGTAGTGCAGTGCATTGCACATAGTAATACTATTATTACTACTGCTGATGCTGCTACTACGGCTACTGCTAATATCAATACTACGAGCCCAGTGCATGGCAAATCTACTTCTACTGTTACTATTGCTGTTACTACTACTACTACTTCTTACCCAGTGCATGGCGGATACTACTTCTATTTCCACTGCTGCTGCTACCTCTACTGCTGCTGCTATTACTATTACTACTACTACTACTACTAGCACAGTGCATGGCAAATAGTACTAGTATTTCTACTACTGCTGCTGCTGTTGCTATTACTTCTACTACTTCTGCTACTACTAGTAATCCAGTGTGTCGCAAATACTATTCATGTGACTACTGCTGCTGTTGCTACTACTACTGTCAATACTACTAGCCCAGTGCGTGGCAAATATACTACTACTACTGCTAGAGCTGTTACTCTTACTACTACAGGTGGCCCACTGCATGGCAAATCTGCTGCTCCTAGTATTGCTGCTGCTGCCACTTCGACTTCTGCTGCTACCACTACTACTAGGACTTCTACTACTAGCCCAGTGCATGGCAAATACTACTACTTTTACCACTACTGTTGCTGCTACTACTGCTGCTGCAGCTACTTCTATTCTTGCTGGTACTGCTACTACTACAATTAGTTCAGTGCATGGCAAACACTACTACTCTTACCTCTACTGCTGCTGCTGCTACTACTTCTACTACGAGTATTCCAGTTCTTGACGCATACAACTACTTTACTACTGCTGCTGCTGCTGCTACTACTGCTACTACTACTATCCATACTAATAGCCCTGTGCATGGCAAATCTAATACTAGTACTGTTATTGCTGCTACTTCTACTACTACTACTCACACCTTGCAGGGCCAATCTGCTCCAACTACTACTGCTGCTGCTGCCACTTCTACTCCTGCTGCTACCACTACTAGTACTACTCGCCCAATGCATAGCAAATACTACTATGACTACTACTGCTGCTACTACTACTGCTGCTGCTACTTCTACTGCTGCTGCTGCTACTACTACTACTATTCGCCCAGTGCATGGCAAATACTACTACTATTAGTACTACCGCTGCTGCTTGTACCAATGCTACTACTACTGCTACTACTAATATTCCAGTGCATTGCAAAAACTACTGATACTACTACTACACCCAATGCTGCTACTACTGCTACTACTACTATCAATACTACTATCCCTGTGTATGGCAAATCGGCTCCTTCTACTGCTATGGCTGCTACTGCTACTAGTACTACTGGCCCACTGCAGGACATATCTGCTGCTACTCTTACTGCTGCTGATGTCACTTCTATTCCTGGTGCTACCTCTACTACTGCTGCTACTACTAGTAGTCTAGCGCATGGCAAATACTACTATTACTGCTACTTCTGCTGCTGCTACTACTAGTATCAACACTACTATGCCAGTGCATGGCAAATCTTCTAGTACTACAACTATTAGTGCTAATGCTAATACTGCTACGTGCACACTGCAGGGCTAATCTGCTGCTACTACTACTGATGTTGCTGCCAATTCTACTTCTGCTTCTACCAATACAACTACTACTCCTACTACCCCAGTGCATTTCAAATACTACCAATATTACCAGTACTGCTGCTACTACTACTACTGATGCTAACATTACTGCTGCTGCTACTAGTACTATTACTAGCCCAGTCCATGCCAAATACAACTACTATTACCACTGCTGCTACTATTAGTGCTCTTGCTCTTACGACTACTTCTGCTGCTACTACTGCTACTGCTTCTAATTCTACTGTGGCTGCTACTACTACTGTTACTAATACTACTAGCCCAGGGCATGGCAATGGTATTCTACCATTATTACTACTGCTGCTGCTGCTACTACGTCTACTAGTACTTGTATTACTTGCAGCCCAGTGCATGGCAAATACTACTTCGATTACTACTCCTGATGCTGCTGCTAATACTGCTACGACTAGTATTAATACTACAGCCCAGTGCATGGCAAATCTACTACTACTACGGCTATTTCAGCAAGTGCTACTACTTTTACTGGCCAACTGCAGGGTAAATCTGCTGTCACTAGTACTGCTGCTGTCACTTCTACTGGTGCTGCTACCACTACTACTACTACTACTACTACTACTACTAACCCAGTTCATGGTAAGTGCTCCTACTGTTACCACTACTGCTGCTACTACTACTAATTCTGTGACTACTACTACTGCTGCTACTAGCACCACTTCTAACCCAGTGCATGGTAAATACTAGTAGTGTAACTAGTAGTGCTGCTGCTGCTACTACAGCTGCTACTGGTAGTACAGTTCATGGCAAATACTACTACTATTAACACAACTGCTACTAGTACTTCTGCTGCTACTATTACTGCAGCTGCAGCTACTTCTAATGCTGCTGCTAATTCTACTACTACTAGTACAGTGCATGGCAAATACCACTATTATGACCACTACTGCTGCAGTTGCTACTACTGTGACTACTACTGCTGCAACTAGTAGTCCAGGGAATGGCAAATACTACTACCATCACTACTACTGCTGCTGATGCTACTAGTACTGCTCCTTCTACTGCAACTACTAGTAGTCCAGTCCTCGGCAAATACTACTACTATGACTCTGACTGCTGCTAAGGCTACCACTGCTACTACTACTAATCCTGTCTGTGCAAATGCTACTATATTACTGCTACTGCTGTTGCTGCTGCCACTACAGCTTCTACTACTATCAATATTAATACCTCTGTGCATGGTCATTCTACTGCCTGTACTGTTATTGCTGCTATTTCTACTACTACTACGTGCCCATTGCTGGGCAAATCTGCTGCTACTACTACTGCTACTGCCGCCACTTCTACTGCTCCTGCTACCATTACTACTACTACTACTACATCTACTACAAGCTAAGCGCATGGCATATACTGCTACTATTACTCCTACTGCTGCTACTCCTACTGCGGCTACTTCTACTGCTGCTGCTACTGCTGCTACTACTACTAATCCAGTCCATGGCAAATGCTACTATATTACTACTACTGCTGCTGCAGCGGCTACTACAGCTACTAGTACAGCTACGACCAGTAGTCCAGTGCATGGCAAATATTGCTACTATTACTGCTACTGCTGCTGCTGCTACTACTTCTACTACTAGTATTAATAATATTAGCACTGTGTATGGCAAGTCTATTAGTACTACAGCTATTACTGCTGATGCTAATACTTCTTCTGGCCCACTGCGAGTCAAATCTTCTGCTAGTTCTACCCTTGCAGCTGCCACTTCTATTGCTGCTGCTACCACTACTACTGCTACTAGCTCAGTGCATGTAAAATACTACTACTATTACTACTACTGCCACTACTGCTGCTGCTGCTTCTTCTACTGCTGCTGCTACTACTATTGCTTCTGCAGCTACTCCTAGTGCTGCTGCTAATTCTACTACTACTACTAGTCCAGTGCATGGCAAACATATGTACTATGAACACTACTGCTGCTGCTGCGTCTTCTGTGACTACTCTTGGTACTACATGTAGTCCAGGGAATGGCAAATACTACTACTCTTACTACAACTGCTGCTGCTACTACTACTGCTAATAGTACTATCAATACTACTAGCTCAGTGCATGGCAAATCTACTACTACTACTGCTATTTCTCCTACCACTACTACTACTACTACTACTGGCCAACTGCAGGGCAAATCTGCTGCTACTATTTCTGTTGCTGCTGTCACATCTATTGCTGTTGCTACCTCTACTACTACTGCTACTACTAGCAGTCCAGTGCATGGCAGATACTACTACTATTAGTACTACTGCTTCTGCTGCTGCTACTATTGCTACTGCTACTGCTACTGATAGTAGTGCAGTGCATTGCACATAGTAATACTATTATTACTACTGCTGATGCTGCTACTACGGCTACTGCTAATATCAATACTACGAGCCCAGTGCATGGCAAATCTACTTCTACTGTTACTATTGCTGTTACTACTACTACTACTTCTTACCCAGTGCATGGCGGATACTACTTCTATTTCCACTGCTGCTGCTACCTCTACTGCTGCTGCTATTACTATTACTACTACTACTACTACTAGCACAGTGCATGGCAAATAGTACTAGTATTTCTACTACTGCTGCTGCTGTTGCTATTACTTCTACTACTTCTGCTACTACTAGTAATCCAGTGTGTCGCAAATACTATTCATGTGACTACTGCTGCTGTTGCTACTACTACTGTCAATACTACTAGCCCAGTGCGTGGCAAATATACTACTACTACTGCTAGAGCTGTTACTCTTACTACTACAGGTGGCCCACTGCATGGCAAATCTGCTGCTCCTAGTATTGCTGCTGCTGCCACTTCGACTTCTGCTGCTACCACTACTACTAGGACTTCTACTACTAGCCCAGTGCATGGCAAATACTACTACTTTTACCACTACTGTTGCTGCTACTACTGCTGCTGCAGCTACTTCTATTCTTGCTGGTACTGCTACTACTACAATTAGTTCAGTGCATGGCAAACACTACTACTCTTACCTCTACTGCTGCTGCTGCTACTACTTCTACTACGAGTATTCCAGTTCTTGACGCATACAACTACTTTACTACTGCTGCTGCTGCTGCTACTACTGCTACTACTACTATCCATACTAATAGCCCTGTGCATGGCAAATCTAATACTAGTACTGTTATTGCTGCTACTTCTACTACTACTACTCACACCTTGCAGGGCCAATCTGCTCCAACTACTACTGCTGCTGCTGCCACTTCTACTCCTGCTGCTACCACTACTAGTACTACTCGCCCAATGCATAGCAAATACTACTATGACTACTACTGCTGCTACTACTACTGCTGCTGCTACTTCTACTGCTGCTGCTGCTACTACTACTACTATTCGCCCAGTGCATGGCAAATACTACTACTATTAGTACTACCGCTGCTGCTTGTACCAATGCTACTACTACTGCTACTACTAATATTCCAGTGCATTGCAAAAACTACTGATACTACTACTACACCCAATGCTGCTACTACTGCTACTACTACTATCAATACTACTATCCCTGTGTATGGCAAATCGGCTCCTTCTACTGCTATGGCTGCTACTGCTACTAGTACTACTGGCCCACTGCAGGACATATCTGCTGCTACTCTTACTGCTGCTGATGTCACTTCTATTCCTGGTGCTACCTCTACTACTGCTGCTACTACTAGTAGTCTAGCGCATGGCAAATACTACTATTACTGCTACTTCTGCTGCTGCTACTACTAGTATCAACACTACTATGCCAGTGCATGGCAAATCTTCTACTACTACAACTATTAGTGCTAATGCTAATACTGCTACGTGCACACTGCAGGGCTAATCTGCTGCTACTACTACTGATGTTGCTGCCAATTCTACTTCTGCTTCTACCAATACAACTACTACTCCTACTACCCCAGTGCATTTCAAATACTACCAATATTACCAGTACTGCTGCTACTACTACTACTGATGCTAACATTACTGCTGCTGCTACTAGTACTATTACTAGCCCAGTCCATGCCAAATACAACTACTATTACCACTGCTGCTACTATTAGTGCTCTTGCTCTTACGACTACTTCTGCTGCTACTACTGCTACTGCTTCTAATTCTACTGTGGCTGCTACTACTACTGTTACTAATACTACTAGCCCAGGGCATGGCAATGGTATTCTACCATTATTACTACTGCTGCTGCTGCTACTACGTCTACTAGTACTTGTATTACTTGCAGCCCAGTGCATGGCAAATACTACTTCGATTACTACTCCTGATGCTGCTGCTAATACTGCTACGACTAGTATTAATACTACAGCCCAGTGCATGGCAAATCTACTACTACTACGGCTATTTCAGCAAGTGCTACTACTTTTACTGGCCAACTGCAGGGTAAATCTGCTGTCACTAGTACTGCTGCTGTCACTTCTACTGGTGCTGCTACCACTACTACTACTACTACTACTACTACTACTACTAACCCAGTTCATGGTAAGTGCTCCTACTGTTACCACTACTGCTGCTACTACTACTAATTCTGTGACTACTACTACTGCTGCTACTAGCACCACTTCTAACCCAGTGCATGGTAAATACTAGTAGTGTAACTAGTAGTGCTGCTGCTGCTACTACAGCTGCTACTGGTAGTACAGTTCATGGCAAATACTACTACTATTAACACAACTGCTACTAGTACTTCTGCTGCTACTATTACTGCAGCTGCAGCTACTTCTAATGCTGCTGCTAATTCTACTACTACTAGTACAGTGCATGGCAAATACCACTATTATGACCACTACTGCTGCAGTTGCTACTACTGTGACTACTACTGCTGCAACTAGTAGTCCAGGGAATGGCAAATACTACTACCATCACTACTACTGCTGCTGATGCTACTAGTACTGCTCCTTCTACTGCAACTACTAGTAGTCCAGTCCTCGGCAAATACTACTACTATGACTCTGACTGCTGCTAAGGCTACCACTGCTACTACTACTAATCCTGTCTGTGCAAATGCTACTATATTACTGCTACTGCTGTTGCTGCTGCCACTACAGCTTCTACTACTATCAATATTAATACCTCTGTGCATGGTCATTCTACTGCCTGTACTGTTATTGCTGCTATTTCTACTACTACTACGTGCCCATTGCTGGGCAAATCTGCTGCTACTACTACTGCTACTGCCGCCACTTCTACTGCTCCTGCTACCATTACTACTACTACTACTACATCTACTACAAGCTAAGCGCATGGCATATACTGCTACTATTACTCCTACTGCTGCTACTCCTACTGCGGCTACTTCTACTGCTGCTGCTACTGCTGCTACTACTACTAATCCAGTCCATGGCAAATGCTACTATATTACTACTACTGCTGCTGCAGCGGCTACTACAGCTACTAGTACAGCTACGACCAGTAGTCCAGTGCATGGCAAATATTGCTACTATTACTGCTACTGCTGCTGCTGCTACTACTTCTACTACTAGTATTAATAATATTAGCACTGTGTATGGCAAGTCTATTAGTACTACAGCTATTACTGCTGATGCTAATACTTCTTCTGGCCCACTGCGAGTCAAATCTTCTGCTAGTTCTACCCTTGCAGCTGCCACTTCTATTGCTGCTGCTACCACTACTACTGCTACTAGCTCAGTGCATGTAAAATACTACTACTATTACTACTACTGCCACTACTGCTGCTGCTGCTTCTTCTACTGCTGCTGCTACTACTATTGCTTCTGCAGCTACTCCTAGTGCTGCTGCTAATTCTACTACTACTACTAGTCCAGTGCATGGCAAACATATGTACTATGAACACTACTGCTGCTGCTGCGTCTTCTGTGACTACTCTTGGTACTACATGTAGTCCAGGGAATGGCAAATACTACTACTCTTACTACAACTGCTGCTGCTACTACTACTGCTAATACTACTATCAATACTACTAGCTCAGTGCATGGCAAATCTACTACTACTACTGCTATTTCTCCTACCACTACTACTACTACTACTACTGGCCAACTGCAGGGCAAATCTGCTGCTACTATTTCTGTTGCTGCTGTCACATCTATTGCTGTTGCTACTACTACTGCTACTACTAGCAGTCCAGTGCATGGCAGATACTACTACTATTAGTACTACTGCTTCTGCTGCTGCTACTATTGCTACTGCTACTGCTACTGATAGTAGTGCAGTGCATTGCACATAGTAATACTATTATTACTACTGCTGATGCTGCTACTACGGCTACTGCTAATATCAATACTACGAGCCCAGTGCATGGCAAATCTACTTCTACTGTTACTATTGCTGTTACTACTACTACTACTTCTTACCCAGTGCATGGCGGATACTACTTCTATTTCCACTGCTGCTGCTACCTCTACTGCTGCTGCTATTACTATTACTACTACTACTACTACTAGCACAGTGCATGGCAAATAGTACTAGTATTTCTACTACTGCTGCTGCTGTTGCTATTACTTCTACTACTTCTGCTACTACTAGTAATCCAGTGTGTCGCAAATACTATTCATGTGACTACTGCTGCTGTTGCTACTACTACTGTCAATACTACTAGCCCAGTGCGTGGCAAATATACTACTACTACTGCTAGAGCTGTTACTCTTACTACTACAGGTGGCCCACTGCATGGCAAATCTGCTGCTCCTAGTATTGCTGCTGCTGCCACTTCGACTTCTGCTGCTACCACTACTACTAGGACTTCTACTACTAGCCCAGTGCATGGCAAATACTACTACTTTTACCACTACTGTTGCTGCTACTACTGCTGCTGCAGCTACTTCTATTCTTGCTGGTACTGCTACTACTACAATTAGTTCAGTGCATGGCAAACACTACTACTCTTACCTCTACTGCTGCTGCTGCTACTACTTCTACTACGAGTATTCCAGTTCTTGACGCATACAACTACTTTACTACTGCTGCTGCTGCTGCTACTACTGCTACTACTACTATCCATACTAATAGCCCTGTGCATGGCAAATCTAATACTAGTACTGTTATTGCTGCTACTTCTACTACTACTACTCACACCTTGCAGGGCCAATCTGCTCCAACTACTACTGCTGCTGCTGCCACTTCTACTCCTGCTGCTACCACTACTAGTACTACTCGCCCAATGCATAGCAAATACTACTATGACTACTACTGCTGCTACTACTACTGCTGCTGCTACTTCTACTGCTGCTGCTGCTACTACTACTACTATTCGCCCAGTGCATGGCAAATACTACTACTATTAGTACTACCGCTGCTGCTTGTACCAATGCTACTACTACTGCTACTACTAATATTCCAGTGCATTGCAAAAACTACTGATACTACTACTACACCCAATGCTGCTACTACTGCTACTACTACTATCAATACTACTATCCCTGTGTATGGCAAATCGGCTCCTTCTACTGCTATGGCTGCTACTGCTACTAGTACTACTGGCCCACTGCAGGACATATCTGCTGCTACTCTTACTGCTGCTGATGTCACTTCTATTCCTGGTGCTACCTCTACTACTGCTGCTACTACTAGTAGTCTAGCGCATGGCAAATACTACTATTACTGCTACTTCTGCTGCTGCTACTACTAGTATCAACACTACTATGCCAGTGCATGGCAAATCTTCTACTACTACAACTATTAGTGCTAATGCTAATACTGCTACGTGCACACTGCAGGGCTAATCTGCTGCTACTACTACTGATGTTGCTGCCAATTCTACTTCTGCTTCTACCAATACAACTACTACTCCTACTACCCCAGTGCATTTCAAATACTACCAATATTACCAGTACTGCTGCTACTACTACTACTGATGCTAACATTACTGCTGCTGCTACTAGTACTATTACTAGCCCAGTCCATGCCAAATACAACTACTATTACCACTGCTGCTACTATTAGTGCTCTTGCTCTTACGACTACTTCTGTTGCTACTACTGCTACTGCTTCTAATTCTACTGTGGCTGCTACTACTACTGTTACTAATACTACTAGCCCAGGGCATGGCAATGGTATTCTACCATTATTACTACTGCTGCTGCTGCTACTACGTCTACTAGTACTTGTATTACTTGCAGCCCAGTGCATGGCAAATACTACTTCGATTACTACTCCTGATGCTGCTGCTAATACTGCTACGACTAGTATTAATACTACAGCCCAGTGCATGGCAAATCTACTACTACTACGGCTATTTCAGCAAGTGCTACTACTTTTACTGGCCAACTGCAGGGTAAATCTGCTGTCACTAGTACTGCTGCTGTCACTTCTACTGGTGCTGCTACCACTACTACTACTACTACTACTACTACTACTACTACTAACCCAGTTCATGGTAAGTGCTCCTACTGTTACCACTACTGCTGCTACTACTACTAATTCTGTGACTACTACTACTGCTGCTACTAGCACCACTTCTAACCCAGTGCATGGTAAATACTAGTAGTGTAACTAGTAGTGCTGCTGCTGCTACTACAGCTGCTACTGGTAGTACAGTTCATGGCAAATACTACTACTATTAACACAACTGCTACTAGTACTTCTGCTGCTACTATTACTGCAGCTGCAGCTACTTCTAATGCTGCTGCTAATTCTACTACTACTAGTACAGTGCATGGCAAATACCACTATTATGACCACTACTGCTGCAGTTGCTACTACTGTGACTACTACTGCTGCAACTAGTAGTCCAGGGAATGGCAAATACTACTACCATCACTACTACTGCTGCTGATGCTACTAGTACTGCTCCTTCTACTGCAACTACTAGTAGTCCAGTCCTCGGCAAATACTACTACTATGACTCTGACTGCTGCTAAGGCTACCACTGCTACTACTACTAATCCTGTCTGTGCAAATGCTACTATATTACTGCTACTGCTGTTGCTGCTGCCACTACAGCTTCTACTACTATCAATATTAATACCTCTGTGCATGGTCATTCTACTGCCTGTACTGTTATTGCTGCTATTTCTACTACTACTACGTGCCCATTGCTGGGCAAATCTGCTGCTACTACTACTGCTACTGCCGCCACTTCTACTGCTCCTGCTACCATTACTACTACTACTACTACATCTACTACAAGCTAAGCGCATGGCATATACTGCTACTATTACTCCTACTGCTGCTACTCCTACTGCGGCTACTTCTACTGCTGCTGCTACTGCTGCTACTACTACTAATCCAGTCCATGGCAAATGCTACTATATTACTACTACTGCTGCTGCAGCGGCTACTACAGCTACTAGTACAGCTACGACCAGTAGTCCAGTGCATGGCAAATATTGCTACTATTACTGCTACTGCTGCTGCTGCTACTACTTCTACTACTAGTATTAATAATATTAGCACTGTGTATGGCAAGTCTATTAGTACTACAGCTATTACTGCTGATGCTAATACTTCTTCTGGCCCACTGCGAGTCAAATCTTCTGCTAGTTCTACCCTTGCAGCTGCCACTTCTATTGCTGCTGCTACCACTACTACTGCTACTAGCTCAGTGCATGTAAAATACTACTACTATTACTACTACTGCCACTACTGCTGCTGCTGCTTCTTCTACTGCTGCTGCTACTACTATTGCTTCTGCAGCTACTCCTAGTGCTGCTGCTAATTCTACTACTACTACTAGTCCAGTGCATGGCAAACATATGTACTATGAACACTACTGCTGCTGCTGCGTCTTCTGTGACTACTCTTGGTACTACATGTAGTCCAGGGAATGGCAAATACTACTACTCTTACTACAACTGCTGCTGCTACTACTACTGCTAATAGTACTATCAATACTACTAGCTCAGTGCATGGCAAATCTACTACTACTACTGCTATTTCTCCTACCACTACTACTACTACTACTACTGGCCAACTGCAGGGCAAATCTGCTGCTACTATTTCTGTTGCTGCTGTCACATCTATTGCTGTTGCTACCTCTACTACTACTGCTACTACTAGCAGTCCAGTGCATGGCAGATACTACTACTATTAGTACTACTGCTTCTGCTGCTGCTACTATTGCTACTGCTACTGCTACTGATAGTAGTGCAGTGCATTGCACATAGTAATACTATTATTACTACTGCTGATGCTGCTACTACGGCTACTGCTAATATCAATACTACGAGCCCAGTGCATGGCAAATCTACTTCTACTGTTACTATTGCTGTTACTACTACTACTACTTCTTACCCAGTGCATGGCGGATACTACTTCTATTTCCACTGCTGCTGCTACCTCTACTGCTGCTGCTATTACTATTACTACTACTACTACTACTAGCACAGTGCATGGCAAATAGTACTAGTATTTCTACTACTGCTGCTGCTGTTGCTATTACTTCTACTACTTCTGCTACTACTAGTAATCCAGTGTGTCGCAAATACTATTCATGTGACTACTGCTGCTGTTGCTACTACTACTGTCAATACTACTAGCCCAGTGCGTGGCAAATATACTACTACTACTGCTAGAGCTGTTACTCTTACTACTACAGGTGGCCCACTGCATGGCAAATCTGCTGCTCCTAGTATTGCTGCTGCTGCCACTTCGACTTCTGCTGCTACCACTACTACTAGGACTTCTACTACTAGCCCAGTGCATGGCAAATACTACTACTTTTACCACTACTGTTGCTGCTACTACTGCTGCTGCAGCTACTTCTATTCTTGCTGGTACTGCTACTACTACAATTAGTTCAGTGCATGGCAAACACTACTACTCTTACCTCTACTGCTGCTGCTGCTACTACTTCTACTACGAGTATTCCAGTTCTTGACGCATACAACTACTTTACTACTGCTGCTGCTGCTGCTACTACTGCTACTACTACTATCCATACTAATAGCCCTGTGCATGGCAAATCTAATACTAGTACTGTTATTGCTGCTACTTCTACTACTACTACTCACACGTTGCAGGGCCAATCTGCTCCAAGTACTACTGCTGCTGCTGCCACTTCTACTCCTGCTGCTACCACTACTAGTACTACTCGCCCAATGCATAGCAAATACTACTATGACTACTACTGCTGCTACTACTACTGCTGCTGCTACTTCTACTGCTGCTGCTGCTACTACTACTACTATTCGCCCAGTGCATGGCAAATACTACTACTATTAGTACTACCGCTGCTGCTTGTACCAATGCTACTACTACTGCTACTACTAATATTCCAGTGCATTGCAAAAACTACTGATACTACTACTACACCCAATGCTGCTACTACTGCTACTACTACTATCAATACTACTATCCCTGTGTATGGCAAATCGGCTCCTTCTACTGCTATGGCTGCTACTGCTACTAGTACTACTGGCCCACTGCAGGACATATCTGCTGCTACTCTTACTGCTGCTGATGTCACTTCTATTCCTGGTGCTACCTCTACTACTGCTGCTACTACTAGTAGTCTAGCGCATGGCAAATACTACTATTACTGCTACTTCTGCTGCTGCTACTACTAGTATCAACACTACTATGCCAGTGCATGGCAAATCTTCTAGTACTACAACTATTAGTGCTAATGCTAATACTGCTACGTGCACACTGCAGGGCTAATCTGCTGCTACTACTACTGATGTTGCTGCCAATTCTACTTCTGCTTCTACCAATACAACTACTACTCCTACTACCCCAGTGCATTTCAAATACTACCAATATTACCAGTACTGCTGCTACTACTACTACTGATGCTAACATTACTGCTGTTGCTACTAGTACTATTACTAGCCCAGTCCATGCCAAATACAACTACTATTACCACTGCTGCTACTATTAGTGCTCTTGCTCTTACGACTACTTCTGCTGCTACTACTGCTACTGCTTCTAATTCTACTGTGGCTGCTACTACTACTGTTACTAATACTACTAGCCCAGGGCATGGCAATGGTATTCTACCATTATTACTACTGCTGCTGCTGCTACTACGTCTACTAGTACTTGTATTACTTGCAGCCCAGTGCATGGCAAATACTACTTCGATTACTACTCCTGATGCTGCTGCTAATACTGCTATGACTAGTATTAATACTACAGCCCAGTGCATGGCAAATCTACTACTACTACGGCTATTTCAGCAAGTGCTACTACTTTTACTGGCCAACTGCAGGGTAAATCTGCTGTCACTAGTACTGCTGCTGTCACTTCTACTGGTGCTGCTACCACTACTACTACTACTACTACTACTACTACTACTACTACTAACCCAGTTCATGGTAAGTGCTCCTACTGTTACCACTACTGCTGCTACTACTACTAATTCTGTGACTACTACTACTGCTGCTACTAGCACCACTTCTAACCCAGTGCATGGTAAATACTAGTAGTGTAACTAGTAGTGCTGCTGCTGCTACTACAGCTGCTACTGGTAGTACAGTTCATGGCAAATACTACTACTATTAACACAACTGCTACTAGTACTTCTGCTGCTACTATTACTGCAGCTGCAGCTACTTCTAATGCTGCTGCTAATTCTACTACTACTAGTACAGTGCATGGCAAATACCACTATTATGACCACTACTGCTGCAGTTGCTACTACTGTGACTACTACTGCTGCAACTAGTAGTCCAGGGAATGGCAAATACTACTACCATCACTACTACTGCTGCTGATGCTACTAGTACTGCTCCTTCTACTGCAACTACTAGTAGTCCAGTCCTCGGCAAATACTACTACTATGACTCTGACTGCTGCTAAGGCTACCACTGCTACTACTACTAATCCTGTCTGTGCAAATGCTACTATATTACTGCTACTGCTGTTGCTGCTGCCACTACAGCTTCTACTACTATCAATATTAATACCTCTGTGCATGGTCATTCTACTGCCTGTACTGTTATTGCTGCTATTTCTACTACTACTACGTGCCCATTGCTGGGCAAATCTGCTGCTACTACTACTGCTACTGCCGCCACTTCTACTGCTCCTGCTACCATTACTACTACTACTACTACATCTACTACAAGCTAAGCGCATGGCATATACTGCTACTATTACTCCTACTGCTGCTACTCCTACTGCGGCTACTTCTACTGCTGCTGCTACTGCTGCTACTACTACTAATCCAGTCCATGGCAAATGCTACTATATTACTACTACTGCTGCTGCAGCGGCTACTACAGCTACTAGTACAGCTACGACCAGTAGTCCAGTGCATGGCAAATATTGCTACTATTACTGCTACTGCTGCTGCTGCTACTACTTCTACTACTAGTATTAATAATATTAGCACTGTGTATGGCAAGTCTATTAGTACTACAGCTATTACTGCTGATGCTAATACTTCTTCTGGCCCACTGCGAGTCAAATCTTCTGCTAGTTCTACCCTTGCAGCTGCCACTTCTATTGCTGCTGCTACCACTACTACTGCTACTAGCTCAGTGCATGTAAAATACTACTACTATTACTACTACTGCCACTACTGCTGCTGCTGCTTCTTCTACTGCTGCTGCTACTACTATTGCTTCTGCAGCTACTCCTAGTGCTGCTGCTAATTCTACTACTACTACTAGTCCAGTGCATGGCAAACATATGTACTATGAACACTACTGCTGCTGCTGCGTCTTCTGTGACTACTCTTGGTACTACATGTAGTCCAGGGAATGGCAAATACTACTACTCTTACTACAACTGCTGCTGCTACTACTACTGCTAATACTACTATCAATACTACTAGCTCAGTGCATGGCAAATCTACTACTACTACTGCTATTTCTCCTACCACTACTACTACTACTACTACTGGCCAACTGCAGGGCAAATCTGCTGCTACTATTTCTGTTGCTGCTGTCACATCTATTGCTGTTGCTACCTCTACTACTACTGCTACTACTAGCAGTCCAGTGCATGGCAGATACTACTACTATTAGTACTACTGCTTCTGCTGCTGCTACTATTGCTACTGCTACTGCTACTGATAGTAGTGCAGTGCATTGCACATAGTAATACTATTATTACTACTGCTGATGCTGCTACTACGGCTACTGCTAATATCAATACTACGAGCCCAGTGCATGGCAAATCTACTTCTACTGTTACTATTGCTGTTACTACTACTACTACTTCTTACCCAGTGCATGGCGGATACTACTTCTATTTCCACTGCTGCTGCTACCTCTACTGCTGCTGCTATTACTATTACTACTACTACTACTACTAGCACAGTGCATGGCAAATAGTACTAGTATTTCTACTACTGCTGCTGCTGTTGCTATTACTTCTACTACTTCTGCTACTACTAGTAATCCAGTGTGTCGCAAATACTATTCATGTGACTACTGCTGCTGTTGCTACTACTACTGTCAATACTACTAGCCCAGTGCGTGGCAAATATACTACTACTACTGCTAGAGCTGTTACTCTTACTACTACAGGTGGCCCACTGCATGGCAAATCTGCTGCTCCTAGTATTGCTGCTGCTGCCACTTCGACTTCTGCTGCTACCACTACTACTAGGACTTCTACTACTAGCCAAGTGCATGGCAAATACTACTACTTTTACCACTACTGTTGCTGCTACTACTGCTGCTGCAGCTACTTCTATTCTTGCTGGTACTGCTACTACTACAATTAGTTCAGTGCATGGCAAACACTACTACTCTTACCTCTACTGCTGCTGCTGCTACTACTTCTACTACGAGTATTCCAGTTCTTGACGCATACAACTACTTTACTACTGCTGCTGCTGCTGCTACTACTGCTACTACTACTATCAATACTACTATCCCTGTGTATGGCAAATCGGCTCCTTCTACTGCTATGGCTGCTACTGCTACTAGTACTACTGGCCCACTGCAGGACATATCTGCTGCTACTCTTACTGCTGCTGATGTCACTTCTATTCCTGGTGCTACCTCTTCTACTGCTGCTACTACTAGTAGTCTAGCGCATGGCAAATACTACTATTACTGCTACTTCTGCTGCTGCTACTACTAGTATCAACACTACTATGCCAGTGCATGGCAAATCTTCTAGTACTACAACTATTAGTGCTAATGCTAATACTGCTACGTGCACACTGCAGGGCTAATCTGCTGCTACTACTACTGATGTTGCTGCCAATTCTACTTCTGCTTCTACCAATACAACTACTACTCCTACTACCCCAGTGCATTTCAAATACTACCAATATTACCAGTACTGCTGCTACTACTACTACTGATGCTAACATTACTGCTGCTGCTACTAGTACTATTACTAGCCCAGTCCATGCCAAATACAACTACTATTACCACTGCTGCTACTATTAGTGCTCTTGCTCTTACGACTACTTCTGCTGCTACTACTGCTACTGCTTCTAATTCTACTGTGGCTGCTACTACTACTGTTACTAATACTACTAGCCCAGGGCATGGCAATGGTATTCTACCATTATTACTACTGCTGCTGCTGCTACTACGTCTACTAGTACTTGTATTACTTGCAGCCCAGTGCATGGCAAATACTACTTCGATTACTACTCCTGATGCTGCTGCTAATACTGCTACGACTAGTATTAATACTACAGCCCAGTGCATGGCAAATCTACTACTACTACGGCTATTTCAGCAAGTGCTACTACTTTTACTGGCCAACTGCAGGGTAAATCTGCTGTCACTAGTACTGCTGCTGTCACTTCTACTGGTGCTGCTACCACTACTACTACTACTACTACTACTACTACTACTAACCCAGTTCATGGTAAGTGCTCCTACTGTTACCACTACTGCTGCTACTACTACTAATTCTGTGACTACTACTACTGCTGCTACTAGCACCACTTCTAACCCAGTGCATGGTAAATACTAGTAGTGTAACTAGTAGTGCTGCTGCTGCTACTACAGCTGCTACTGGTAGTACAGTTCATGGCAAATACTACTACTATTAACACAACTGCTACTAGTACTTCTGCTGCTACTATTACTGCAGCTGCAGCTACTTCTAATGCTGCTGCTAATTCTACTACTACTAGTACAGTGCATGGCAAATACCACTATTATGACCACTACTGCTGCAGTTGCTACTACTGTGACTACTACTGCTGCAACTAGTAGTCCAGGGAATGGCAAATACTACTACCATCACTACTACTGCTGCTGATGCTACTAGTACTGCTCCTTCTACTGCAACTACTAGTAGTCCAGTCCTCGGCAAATACTACTACTATGACTCTGACTGCTGCTAAGGCTACCACTGCTACTACTACTAATCCTGTCTGTGCAAATGCTACTATATTACTGCTACTGCTGTTGCTGCTGCCACTACAGCTTCTACTACTATCAATATTAATACCTCTGTGCATGGTCATTCTACTGCCTGTACTGTTATTGCTGCTATTTCTACTACTACTACGTGCCCATTGCTGGGCAAATCTGCTGCTACTACTACTGCTACTGCCGCCACTTCTACTGCTCCTGCTACCATTACTACTACTACTACTACATCTACTACAAGCTAAGCGCATGGCATATACTGCTACTATTACTCCTACTGCTGCTACTACTACTGCGGCTACTTCTACTGCTGCTGCTACTGCTGCTACTACTACTAATCCAGTCCATGGCAAATGCTACTATATTACTACTACTGCTGCTGCAGCGGCTACTACAGCTACTAGTACAGCTACGACCAGTAGTCCAGTGCATGGCAAATATTGCTACTATTACTGCTACTGCTGCTGCTGCTACTACTTCTACTACTAGTATTAATAATATTAGCACTGTGTATGGCAAGTCTATTAGTACTACAGCTATTACTGCTGATGCTAATACTTCTTCTGGCCCACTGCGAGTCAAATCTTCTGCTAGTTCTACCCTTGCAGCTGCCACTTCTATTGCTGCTGCTACCACTACTACTGCTACTAGCTCAGTGCATGTAAAATACTACTACTATTACTACTACTGCCACTACTGCTGCTGCTGCTTCTTCTACTGCTGCTGCTACTACTATTGCTTCTGCAGCTACTCCTAGTGCTGCTGCTAATTCTACTACTACTACTAGTCCAGTGCATGGCAAACATATGTACTATGAACACTACTGCTGCTGCTGCGTCTTCTGTGACTACTCTTGGTACTACATGTAGTCCAGGGAATGGCAAATACTACTACTCTTACTACAACTGCTGCTGCTACTACTACTGCTAATACTACTATCAATACTACTAGCTCAGTGCATGGCAAATCTACTACTACTACTGCTATTTCTCCTACCACTACTACTACTACTACTACTGGCCAACTGCAGGGCAAATCTGCTGCTACTATTTCTGTTGCTGCTGTCACATCTATTGCTGTTGCTACCTCTACTACTACTGCTACTACTAGCAGTCCAGTGCATGGCAGATACTACTACTATTAGTACTACTGCTTCTGCTGCTGCTACTATTGCTACTGCTACTGCTACTGATAGTAGTGCAGTGCATTGCACATAGTAATACTATTATTACTACTGCTGATGCTGCTACTACGGCTACTGCTAATATCAATACTACGAGCCCAGTGCATGGCAAATCTACTTCTACTGTTACTATTGCTGTTACTACTACTACTACTTCTTACCCAGTGCATGGCGGATACTACTTCTATTTCCACTGCTGCTGCTACCTCTACTGCTGCTGCTATTACTATTACTACTACTACTACTACTAGCACAGTGCATGGCAAATAGTACTAGTATTTCTACTACTGCTGCTGCTGTTGCTATTACTTCTACTACTTCTGCTACTACTAGTAATCCAGTGTGTCGCAAATACTATTCATGTGACTACTGCTGCTGTTGCTACTACTACTGTCAATACTACTAGCCCAGTGCGTGGCAAATATACTACTACTACTGCTAGAGCTGTTACTCTTACTACTACAGGTGGCCCACTGCATGGCAAATCTGCTGCTCCTAGTATTGCTGCTGCTGCCACTTCGACTTCTGCTGCTACCACTACTACTAGGACTTCTACTACTAGCCCAGTGCATGGCAAATACTACTACTTTTACCACTACTGTTGCTGCTACTACTGCTGCTGCAGCTACTTCTATTCTTGCTGGTACTGCTACTACTACAATTAGTTCAGTGCATGGCAAACACTACTACTCTTACCTCTACTGCTGCTGCTGCTACTACTTCTACTACGAGTATTCCAGTTCTTGACGCATACAACTACTTTACTACTGCTGCTGCTGCTGCTACTACTGCTACTACTACTATCAATACTAATAGCCCTGTGCATGGCAAATCTAATACTAGTACTGTTATTGCTGCTACTTCTACTACTACTACTCACACCTTGCAGGGCCAATCTGCTCCAACTACTACTGCTGCTGCTGCCACTTCTACTCCTGCTGCTACCACTACTAGTACTACTCGCCCAATGCATAGCAAATACTACTATGACTACTACTGCTGCTACTACTACTGCTGCTGCTACTTCTACTGCTGCTGCTGCTACTACTACTACTATTCGCCCAGTGCATGGCAAATACTACTACTATTAGTACTACCGCTGCTGCTTGTACCAATGCTACTACTACTGCTACTACTAATATTCCAGTGCATTGCCAAAACTACTGATACTACTACTACACCCAATGCTGCTACTACTGCTACTACTACTATCAATACTACTATCCCTGTGTATGGCAAATCGGCTCCTTCTACTGCTATGGCTGCTACTGCTACTAGTACTACTGGCCCACTGCAGGACATATCTGCTGCTACTCTTACTGCTGCTGATGTCACTTCTATTCCTGGTGCTACCTCTACTACTGCTGCTACTACTAGTAGTCTAGCGCATGGCAAATACTACTATTACTGCTACTTCTGCTGCTGCTACTACTAGTATCAACACTACTATGCCAGTGCATGGCAAATCTTCTAGTACTACAACTATTAGTGCTAATGCTAATACTGCTACGTGCACACTGCAGGGCTAATCTGCTGCTACTACTACTGATGTTGCTGCCAATTCTACTTCTGCTTCTACCAATACAACTACTACTCCTACTACCCCAGTGCATTTCAAATACTACCAATATTACCAGTACTGCTGCTACTACTACTACTGATGCTAACATTACTGCTGCTGCTACTAGTACTATTACTAGCCCAGTCCATGCCAAATACAACTACTATTACCACTGCTGCTACTATTAGTGCTCTTGCTCTTACGACTACTTCTGCTGCTACTACTGCTACTGCTTCTAATTCTACTGTGGCTGCTACTACTACTGTTACTAATACTACTAGCCCAGGGCATGGCAATGGTATTCTACCATTATTACTACTGCTGCTGCTGCTACTACGTCTACTAGTACTTGTATTACTTGCAGCCCAGTGCATGGCAAATACTACTTCGATTACTACTCCTGATGCTGCTGCTAATACTGCTATGACTAGTATTAATACTACAGCCCAGTGCATGGCAAATCTACTACTACTACGGCTATTTCAGCAAGTGCTACTACTTTTACTGGCCAACTGCAGGGTAAATCTGCTGTCACTAGTACTGCTGCTGTCACTTCTACTGGTGCTGCTACCACTACTACTACTACTACTACTACTACTACTACTACTACTAACCCAGTTCATGGTAAGTGCTCCTACTGTTACCACTACTGCTGCTACTACTACTAATTCTGTGACTACTACTACTGCTGCTACTAGCACCACTTCTAACCCAGTGCATGGTAAATACTAGTAGTGTAACTAGTAGTGCTGCTGCTGCTACTACAGCTGCTACTGGTAGTACAGTTCATGGCAAATACTACTACTATTAACACAACTGCTACTAGTACTTCTGCTGCTACTATTACTGCAGCTGCAGCTACTTCTAATGCTGCTGCTAATTCTACTACTACTAGTACAGTGCATGGCAAATACCACTATTATGACCACTACTGCTGCAGTTGCTACTACTGTGACTACTACTGCTGCAACTAGTAGTCCAGGGAATGGCAAATACTACTACCATCACTACTACTGCTGCTGATGCTACTAGTACTGCTCCTTCTACTGCAACTACTAGTAGTCCAGTCCTCGGCAAATACTACTACTATGACTCTGACTGCTGCTAAGGCTACCACTGCTACTACTACTAATCCTGTCTGTGCAAATGCTACTATATTACTGCTACTGCTGTTGCTGCTGCCACTACAGCTTCTACTACTATCAATATTAATACCTCTGTGCATGGTCATTCTACTGCCTGTACTGTTATTGCTGCTATTTCTACTACTACTACGTGCCCATTGCTGGGCAAATCTGCTGCTACTACTACTGCTACTGCCGCCACTTCTACTGCTCCTGCTACCATTACTACTACTACTACTACATCTACTACAAGCTAAGCGCATGGCATATACTGCTACTATTACTCCTACTGCTGCTACTCCTACTGCGGCTACTTCTACTGCTGCTGCTACTGCTGCTACTACTACTAATCCAGTCCATGGCAAATGCTACTATATTACTACTACTGCTGCTGCAGCGGCTACTACAGCTACTAGTACAGCTACGACCAGTAGTCCAGTGCATGGCAAATATTGCTACTATTACTGCTACTGCTGCTGCTGCTGCTACTTCTACTACTAGTATTAATAATATTAGCACTGTGTATGGCAAGTCTATTAGTACTACAGCTATTACTGCTGATGCTAATACTTCTTCTGGCCCACTGCGAGTCAAATCTTCTGCTAGTTCTACCCTTGCAGCTGCCACTTCTATTGCTGCTGCTACCACTACTACTGCTACTAGCTCAGTGCATGTAAAATACTACTACTATTACTACTACTGCCACTACTGCTGCTGCTGCTTCTTCTACTGCTGCTGCTACTACTATTGCTTCTGCAGCTACTCCTAGTGCTGCTGCTAATTCTACTACTACTACTAGTCCAGTGCATGGCAAACATATGTACTATGAACACTACTGCTGCTGCTGCGTCTTCTGTGACTACTCTTGGTACTACATGTAGTCCAGGGAATGGCAAATACTACTACTCTTACTACAACTGCTGCTGCTACTACTACTGCTAATACTACTATCAATACTACTAGCTCAGTGCATGGCAAATCTACTACTACTACTGCTATTTCTCCTACCACTACTACTACTACTACTGGCCAACTGCAGGGCAAATCTGCTGCTACTATTTCTGTTGCTGCTGTCACGTCTATTGCTGTTGCTACCTCTACTACTACTGCTACTACTAGCAGTCCAGTGCATGGCAGATACTACTACTATTAGTACTACTGCTTCTGCTGCTGCTACTATTGCTACTGCTACTGCTACTGATAGTAGTGCAGTGCATTGCACATAGTAATACTATTATTACTACTGCTGATGCTGCTACTACGGCTACTGCTAATATCAATACTACGAGCCCAGTGCATGGCAAATCTACTTCTACTGTTACTATTGCTGTTACTACTACTACTACTTCTTACCCAGTGCATGGTGGATACTACTTCTATTTCCACTGCTGCTGCTACCTCTACTGCTGCTGCTATTACTATTACTACTACTACTACTACTAGCACAGTGCATGGCAAATAGTACTAGTATTTCTACTACTGCTGCTGCTGTTGCTATTACTTCTACTACTTCTGCTACTACTAGTAATCCAGTGTGTCGCAAATACTATTCATGTGACTACTGCTGCTGTTGCTACTACTATTGTCAATACTACTAGCCCAGTGCGTGGCAAATATACTACTACTACTGCTAGAGCTGTTACTCTTACTACTACAGGTGGCCCACTGCATGGCAAATCTGCTGCTCCTAGTATTGCTGCTGCTGCCACTTCGACTTCTGCTGCTACCACTACTACTAGGACTTCTACTACTAGCCCAGTGCATGGCAAATACTACTACTTTTACCACTACTGTTGCTGCTACTACTGCTGCTGCAGCTACTTCTATTCTTGCTGGTACTGCTACTACTACAATTAGTTCAGTGCATGGCAAACACTACTACTCTTACCTCTACTGCTGCTGCTGCTACTACTTCTACTACGAGTATTCCAGTTCTTGACGCATACAACTACTTTACTACTGCTGCTGCTGCTGCTACTACTGCTACTACTACTATCAATACTAATAGCCCTGTGCATGGCAAATCTAATACTAGTACTGTTATTGCTGCTACTTCTACTACTACTACTCACACCTTGCAGGGCCAATCTGCTCCAAGTACTACTGCTGCTGCTGCCACTTCTACTCCTGCTGCTACCACTACTAGTACTACTCGCCCAATGCATAGCAAATACTACTATGACTACTACTGCTGCTACTACTACTGCTGCTGCTACTTCTACTGCTGCTGCTGCTACTACTACTACTATTCGCCCAGTGCATGGCAAATACTACTACTATTAGTACTACCGCTGCTGCTTGTACCAATGCTACTACTACTGCTACTACTAATATTCCAGTGCATTGCAAAAACTACTGATACTACTACTACACCCAATGCTGCTACTACTGCTACTACTACTATCAATACTACTATCCCTGTGTATGGCAAATCGGCTCCTTCTACTGCTATGGCTGCTACTGCTACTAGTACTACTGGCCCACTGCAGGACATATCTGCTGCTACTCTTACTGCTGCTGATGTCACTTCTATTCCTGGTGCTACCTCTACTACTGCTGCTACTACTAGTAGTCTAGCGCATGGCAAATACTACTATTACTGCTACTTCTGCTGCTGCTACTACTAGTATCAACACTACTATGCCAGTGCATGGCAAATCTTCTAGTACTACAACTATTAGTGCTAATGCTAATACTGCTACGTGCACACTGCAGGGCTAATCTGCTGCTACTACTACTGATGTTGCTGCCAATTCTACTTCTGCTTCTACCAATACAACTACTACTCCTACTACCCCAGTGCATTTCAAATACTACCAATATTACCAGTACTGCTGCTACTACTACTACTGATGCTAACATTACTGCTGCTGCTACTAGTACTATTACTAGCCCAGTCCATGCCAAATACAACTACTATTACCACTGCTGCTACTATTAGTGCTCTTGCTCTTACGACTACTTCTGCTGCTACTACTGCTACTGCTTCTAATTCTACTGTGGCTGCTACTACTACTGTTACTAATACTACTAGCCCAGGGCATGGCAATGGTATTCTACCATTATTACTACTGCTGCTGCTGCTACTACGTCTACTAGTACTTGTATTACTTGCAGCCCAGTGCATGGCAAATACTACTTCGATTACTACTCCTGATGCTGCTGCTAATACTGCTACGACTAGTATTAATACTACAGCCCAGTGCATGGCAAATCTACTACTACTACGGCTATTTCAGCAAGTGCTACTACTTTTACTGGCCAACTGCAGGGTAAATCTGCTGTCACTAGTACTGCTGCTGTCACTTCTACTGGTGCTGCTACCACTACTACTACTACTACTACTACTACTACTACTACTAACCCAGTTCATGGTAAGTGCTCCTACTGTTACCACTACTGCTGCTACTACTACTAATTCTGTGACTACTACTACTGCTGCTACTAGCACCACTTCTAACCCAGTGCATGGTAAATACTAGTAGTGTAACTAGTAGTGCTGCTGCTGCTACTACAGCTGCTACTGGTAGTACAGTTCATGGCAAATACTACTACTATTAACACAACTGCTACTAGTACTTCTGCTGCTACTATTACTGCAGCTGCAGCTACTTCTAATGCTGCTGCTAATTCTACTACTACTAGTACAGTGCATGGCAAATACCACTATTATGACCACTACTGCTGCAGTTGCTACTACTGTGACTACTACTGCTGCAACTAGTAGTCCAGGGAATGGCAAATACTACTACCATCACTACTACTGCTGCTGATGCTACTAGTACTGCTCCTTCTACTGCAACTACTAGTAGTCCAGTCCTCGGCAAATACTACTACTATGACTCTGACTGCTGCTAAGGCTACCACTGCTACTACTACTAATCCTGTCTGTGCAAATGCTACTATATTACTGCTACTGCTGTTGCTGCTGCCACTACAGCTTCTACTACTATCAATATTAATACCTCTGTGCATGGTCATTCTACTGCCTGTACTGTTATTGCTGCTATTTCTACTACTACTACGTGCCCATTGCTGGGCAAATCTGCTGCTACTACTACTGCTACTGCCGCCACTTCTACTGCTCCTGCTACCATTACTACTACTACTACTACATCTACTACAAGCTAAGCGCATGGCATATACTGCTACTATTACTCCTACTGCTGCTACTCCTACTGCGGCTACTTCTACTGCTGCTGCTACTGCTGCTACTACTACTAATCCAGTCCATGGCAAATGCTACTATATTACTACTACTGCTGCTGCAGCGGCTACTACAGCTACTAGTACAGCTACGACCAGTAGTCCAGTGCATGGCAAATATTGCTACTATTACTGCTACTGCTGCTGCTGCTGCTACTTCTACTACTAGTATTAATAATATTAGCACTGTGTATGGCAAGTCTATTAGTACTACAGCTATTACTGCTGATGCTAATACTTCTTCTGGCCCACTGCGAGTCAAATCTTCTGCTAGTTCTACCCTTGCAGCTGCCACTTCTATTGCTGCTGCTACCACTACTACTGCTACTAGCTCAGTGCATGTAAAATACTACTACTATTACTACTACTGCCACTACTGCTGCTGCTGCTTCTTCTACTGCTGCTGCTACTACTATTGCTTCTGCAGCTACTCCTAGTGCTGCTGCTAATTCTACTACTACTACTAGTCCAGTGCATGGCAAACATATGTACTATGAACACTACTGCTGCTGCTGCGTCTTCTGTGACTACTCTTGGTACTACATGTAGTCCAGGGAATGGCAAATACTACTACTCTTACTACAACTGCTGCTGCTACTACTACTGCTAATACTACTATCAATACTACTAGCTCAGTGCATGGCAAATCTACTACTACTACTGCTATTTCTCCTACCACTACTACTACTACTACTGGCCAACTGCAGGGCAAATCTGCTGCTACTATTTCTGTTGCTGCTGTCACGTCTATTGCTGTTGCTACCTCTACTACTACTGCTACTACTAGCAGTCCAGTGCATGGCAGATACTACTACTATTAGTACTACTGCTTCTGCTGCTGCTACTATTGCTACTGCTACTGCTACTGATAGTAGTGCAGTGCATTGCACATAGTAATACTATTATTACTACTGCTGATGCTGCTACTACGGCTACTGCTAATATCAATACTACGAGCCCAGTGCATGGCAAATCTACTTCTACTGTTACTATTGCTGTTACTACTACTACTACTTCTTACCCAGTGCATGGCGGATACTACTTCTATTTCCACTGCTGCTGCTACCTCTACTGCTGCTGCTATTACTATTACTACTACTACTACTACTAGCACAGTGCATGGCAAATAGTACTAGTATTTCTACTACTGCTGCTGCTGTTGCTATTACTTCTACTACTTCTGCTACTACTAGTAATCCAGTGTGTCGCAAATACTATTCATGTGACTACTGCTGCTGTTGCTACTACTACTGTCAATACTACTAGCCCAGTGCGTGGCAAATATACTACTACTACTGCTAGAGCTGTTACTCTTACTACTACAGGTGGCCCACTGCATGGCAAATCTGCTGCTCCTAGTATTGCTGCTGCTGCCACTTCGACTTCTGCTGCTACCACTACTACTAGGACTTCTACTAGTAGCCCAGTGCATGGCAAATACTACTACTTTTACCACTACTGTTGCTGCTACTACTGCTGCTGCAGCTACTTCTATTCTTGCTGGTACTGCTACTACTACAATTAGTTCAGTGCATGGCAAACACTACTACTCTTACCTCTACTGCTGCTGCTGCTACTACTTCTACTACGAGTATTCCAGTTCTTGACGCATACAACTACTTTACTACTGCTGCTGCTGCTGCTACTACTGCTACTACTACTATCAATACTAATAGCCCTGTGCATGGCAAATCTAATACTAGTACTGTTATTGCTGCTACTTCTACTACTACTACTCACACCTTGCAGGGCCAATCTGCTCCAAGTACTACTGCTGCTGCTGCCACTTCTACTCCTGCTGCTACCACTACTAGTACTACTCGCCCAATGCATAGCAAATACTACTATGACTACTACTGCTGCTACTACTACTGCTGCTGCTACTTCTACTGCTGCTGCTGCTACTACTACTACTATTCGCCCAGTGCATGGCAAATACTACTACTATTAGTACTACCGCTGCTGCTTGTACCAATGCTACTACTACTGCTACTACTAATATTCCAGTGCATTGCAAAAACTACTGATACTACTACTACACCCAATGCTGCTACTACTGCTACTACTACTATCAATACTACTATCCCTGTGTATGGCAAATCGGCTCCTTCTACTGCTATGGCTGCTACTGCTACTAGTACTACTGGCCCACTGCAGGACATATCTGCTGCTACTCTTACTGCTGCTGATGTCACTTCTATTCCTGGTGCTACCTCTACTACTGCTGCTACTACTAGTAGTCTAGCGCATGGCAAATACTACTATTACTGCTACTTCTGCTGCTGCTACTACTAGTATCAACACTACTATGCCAGTGCATGGCAAATCTTCTAGTACTACAACTATTAGTGCTAATGCTAATACTGCTACGTGCACACTGCAGGGCTAATCTGCTGCTACTACTACTGATGTTGCTGCCAATTCTACTTCTGCTTCTACCAATACAACTACTACTCCTACTACCCCAGTGCATTTCAAATACTACCAATATTACCAGTACTGCTGCTACTACTACTACTGATGCTAACATTACTGCTGCTGCTACTAGTACTATTACTAGCCCAGTCCATGCCAAATACAACTACTATTACCACTGCTGCTACTATTAGTGCTCTTGCTCTTACGACTACTTCTGCTGCTACTACTGCTACTGCTTCTAATTCTACTGTGGCTGCTACTACTACTGTTACTAATACTACTAGCCCAGGGCATGGCAATGGTATTCTACCATTATTACTACTGCTGCTGCTGCTACTACGTCTACTAGTACTTGTATTACTTGCAGCCCAGTGCATGGCAAATACTACTTCGATTACTACTCCTGATGCTGCTGCTAATACTGCTACGACTAGTATTAATACTACAGCCCAGTGCATGGCAAATCTACTACTACTACGGCTATTTCAGCAAGTGCTACTACTTTTACTGGCCAACTGCAGGGTAAATCTGCTGTCACTAGTACTGCTGCTGTCACTTCTACTGGTGCTGCTACCACTACTACTACTACTACTACTACTACTACTACTACTAACCCAGTTCATGGTAAGTGCTCCTACTGTTACCACTACTGCTGCTACTACTACTAATTCTGTGACTACTACTACTGCTGCTACTAGCACCACTTCTAACCCAGTGCATGGTAAATACTAGTAGTGTAACTAGTAGTGCTGCTGCTGCTACTACAGCTGCTACTGGTAGTACAGTTCATGGCAAATACTACTACTATTAACACAACTGCTACTAGTACTTCTGCTGCTACTATTACTGCAGCTGCAGCTACTTCTAATGCTGCTGCTAATTCTACTACTACTAGTACAGTGCATGGCAAATACCACTATTATGACCACTACTGCTGCAGTTGCTACTACTGTGACTACTACTGCTGCAACTAGTAGTCCAGGGAATGGCAAATACTACTACCATCACTACTACTGCTGCTGATGCTACTAGTACTGCTCCTTCTACTGCAACTACTAGTAGTCCAGTCCTCGGCAAATACTACTACTATGACTCTGACTGCTGCTAAGGCTACCACTGCTACTACTACTAATCCTGTCTGTGCAAATGCTACTATATTACTGCTACTGCTGTTGCTGCTGCCACTACAGCTTCTACTACTATCAATATTAATACCTCTGTGCATGGTCATTCTACTGCCTGTACTGTTATTGCTGCTATTTCTACTACTACTACGTGCCCATTGCTGGGCAAATCTGCTGCTACTACTACTGCTACTGCCGCCACTTCTACTGCTCCTGCTACCATTACTACTACTACTACTACATCTACTACAAGCTAAGCGCATGGCATATACTGCTACTATTACTCCTACTGCTGCTACTCCTACTGCGGCTACTTCTACTGCTGCTGCTACTGCTGCTACTACTACTAATCCAGTCCATGGCAAATGCTACTATATTACTACTACTGCTGCTGCAGCGGCTACTACAGCTACTAGTACAGCTACGACCAGTAGTCCAGTGCATGGCAAATATTGCTACTATTACTGCTACTGCTGCTGCTGCTGCTACTTCTACTACTAGTATTAATAATATTAGCACTGTGTATGGCAAGTCTATTAGTACTACAGCTATTACTGCTGATGCTAATACTTCTTCTGGCCCACTGCGAGTCAAATCTTCTGCTAGTTCTACCCTTGCAGCTGCCACTTCTATTGCTGCTGCTACCACTACTACTGCTACTAGCTCAGTGCATGTAAAATACTACTACTATTACTACTACTGCCACTACTGCTGCTGCTGCTTCTTCTACTGCTGCTGCTACTACTATTGCTTCTGCAGCTACTCCTAGTGCTGCTGCTAATTCTACTACTACTACTAGTCCAGTGCATGGCAAACATATGTACTATGAACACTACTGCTGCTGCTGCGTCTTCTGTGACTACTCTTGGTACTACATGTAGTCCAGGGAATGGCAAATACTACTACTCTTACTACAACTGCTGCTGCTACTACTACTGCTAATACTACTATCAATACTACTAGCTCAGTGCATGGCAAATCTACTACTACTACTGCTATTTCTCCTACCACTACTACTACTACTACTGGCCAACTGCAGGGCAAATCTGCTGCTACTATTTCTGTTGCTGCTGTCACGTCTATTGCTGTTGCTACCTCTACTACTACTGCTACTACTAGCAGTCCAGTGCATGGCAGATACTACTACTATTAGTACTACTGCTTCTGCTGCTGCTACTATTGCTACTGCTACTGCTACTGATAGTAGTGCAGTGCATTGCACATAGTAATACTATTATTACTACTGCTGATGCTGCTACTACGGCTACTGCTAATATCAATACTACGAGCCCAGTGCATGGCAAATCTACTTCTACTGTTACTATTGCTGTTACTACTACTACTACTTCTTACCCAGTGCATGGCGGATACTACTTCTATTTCCACTGCTGCTGCTACCTCTACTGCTGCTGCTATTACTATTACTACTACTACTACTACTAGCACAGTGCATGGCAAATAGTACTAGTATTTCTACTACTGCTGCTGCTGTTGCTATTACTTCTACTACTTCTGCTACTACTAGTAATCCAGTGTGTCGCAAATACTATTCATGTGACTACTGCTGCTGTTGCTACTACTACTGTCAATACTACTAGCCCAGTGCGTGGCAAATATACTACTACTACTGCTAGAGCTGTTACTCTTACTACTACAGGTGGCCCACTGCATGGCAAATCTGCTGCTCCTAGTATTGCTGCTGCTGCCACTTCGACTTCTGCTGCTACCACTACTACTAGGACTTCTACTAGTAGCCCAGTGCATGGCAAATACTACTACTTTTACCACTACTGTTGCTGCTACTACTGCTGCTGCAGCTACTTCTATTCTTGCTGGTACTGCTACTACTACAATTAGTTCAGTGCATGGCAAACACTACTACTCTTACCTCTACTGCTGCTGCTGCTACTACTTCTACTACGAGTATTCCAGTTCTTGACGCATACAACTACTTTACTACTGCTGCTGCTGCTGCTACTACTGCTACTACTACTATCAATACTAATAGCCCTGTGCATGGCAAATCTAATACTAGTACTGTTATTGCTGCTACTTCTACTACTACTACTCACACCTTGCAGGGCCAATCTGCTCCAAGTACTACTGCTGCTGCTGCCACTTCTACTCCTGCTGCTACCACTACTAGTACTACTCGCCCAATGCATAGCAAATACTACTATGACTACTACTGCTGCTACTACTACTGCTGCTGCTACTTCTACTGCTGCTGCTGCTACTACTACTACTATTCGCCCAGTGCATGGCAAATACTACTACTATTAGTACTACCGCTGCTGCTTGTACCAATGCTACTACTACTGCTACTACTAATATTCCAGTGCATTGCAAAAACTACTGATACTACTACTACACCCAATGCTGCTACTACTGCTACTACTACTATCAATACTACTATCCCTGTGTATGGCAAATCGGCTCCTTCTACTGCTATGGCTGCTACTGCTACTAGTACTACTGGCCCACTGCAGGACATATCTGCTGCTACTCTTACTGCTGCTGATGTCACTTCTATTCCTGGTGCTACCTCTACTACTGCTGCTACTACTAGTAGTCTAGCGCATGGCAAATACTACTATTACTGCTACTTCTGCTGCTGCTACTACTAGTATCAACACTACTATGCCAGTGCATGGCAAATCTTCTAGTACTACAACTATTAGTGCTAATGCTAATACTGCTACGTGCACACTGCAGGGCTAATCTGCTGCTACTACTACTGATGTTGCTGCCAATTCTACTTCTGCTTCTACCAATACAACTACTACTCCTACTACCCCAGTGCATTTCAAATACTACCAATATTACCAGTACTGCTGCTACTACTACTACTGATGCTAACATTACTGCTGCTGCTACTAGTACTATTACTAGCCCAGTCCATGCCAAATACAACTACTATTACCACTGCTGCTACTATTAGTGCTCTTGCTCTTACGACTACTTCTGCTGCTACTACTGCTACTGCTTCTAATTCTACTGTGGCTGCTACTACTACTGTTACTAATACTACTAGCCCAGGGCATGGCAATGGTATTCTACCATTATTACTACTGCTGCTGCTGCTACTACGTCTACTAGTACTTGTATTACTTGCAGCCCAGTGCATGGCAAATACTACTTCGATTACTACTCCTGATGCTGCTGCTAATACTGCTACGACTAGTATTAATACTACAGCCCAGTGCATGGCAAATCTACTACTACTACGGCTATTTCAGCAAGTGCTACTACTTTTACTGGCCAACTGCAGGGTAAATCTGCTGTCACTAGTACTGCTGCTGTCACTTCTACTGGTGCTGCTACCACTACTACTACTACTACTACTACTACTACTACTACTAACCCAGTTCATGGTAAGTGCTCCTACTGTTACCACTACTGCTGCTACTACTACTAATTCTGTGACTACTACTACTGCTGCTACTAGCACCACTTCTAACCCAGTGCATGGTAAATACTAGTAGTGTAACTAGTAGTGCTGCTGCTGCTACTACAGCTGCTACTGGTAGTACAGTTCATGGCAAATACTACTACTATTAACACAACTGCTACTAGTACTTCTGCTGCTACTATTACTGCAGCTGCAGCTACTTCTAATGCTGCTGCTAATTCTACTACTACTAGTACAGTGCATGGCAAATACCACTATTATGACCACTACTGCTGCAGTTGCTACTACTGTGACTACTACTGCTGCAACTAGTAGTCCAGGGAATGGCAAATACTACTACCATCACTACTACTGCTGCTGATGCTACTAGTACTGCTCCTTCTACTGCAACTACTAGTAGTCCAGTCCTCGGCAAATACTACTACTATGACTCTGACTGCTGCTAAGGCTACCACTGCTACTACTACTAATCCTGTCTGTGCAAATGCTACTATATTACTGCTACTGCTGTTGCTGCTGCCACTACAGCTTCTACTACTATCAATATTAATACCTCTGTGCATGGTCATTCTACTGCCTGTACTGTTATTGCTGCTATTTCTACTACTACTACGTGCCCATTGCTGGGCAAATCTGCTGCTACTACTACTGCTACTGCCGCCACTTCTACTGCTCCTGCTACCATTACTACTACTACTACTACATCTACTACAAGCTAAGCGCATGGCATATACTGCTACTATTACTCCTACTGCTGCTACTCCTACTGCGGCTACTTCTACTGCTGCTGCTACTGCTGCTACTACTACTAATCCAGTCCATGGCAAATGCTACTATATTACTACTACTGCTGCTGCAGCGGCTACTACAGCTACTAGTACAGCTACGACCAGTAGTCCAGTGCATGGCAAATATTGCTACTATTACTGCTACTGCTGCTGCTGCTGCTACTTCTACTACTAGTATTAATAATATTAGCACTGTGTATGGCAAGTCTATTAGTACTACAGCTATTACTGCTGATGCTAATACTTCTTCTGGCCCACTGCGAGTCAAATCTTCTGCTAGTTCTACCCTTGCAGCTGCCACTTCTATTGCTGCTGCTACCACTACTACTGCTACTAGCTCAGTGCATGTAAAATACTACTACTATTACTACTACTGCCACTACTGCTGCTGCTGCTTCTTCTACTGCTGCTGCTACTACTATTGCTTCTGCAGCTACTCCTAGTGCTGCTGCTAATTCTACTACTACTACTAGTCCAGTGCATGGCAAACATATGTACTATGAACACTACTGCTGCTGCTGCGTCTTCTGTGACTACTCTTGGTACTACATGTAGTCCAGGGAATGGCAAATACTACTACTCTTACTACAACTGCTGCTGCTACTACTACTGCTAATACTACTATCAATACTACTAGCTCAGTGCATGGCAAATCTACTACTACTACTGCTATTTCTCCTACCACTACTACTACTACTACTGGCCAACTGCAGGGCAAATCTGCTGCTACTATTTCTGTTGCTGCTGTCACGTCTATTGCTGTTGCTACCTCTACTACTACTGCTACTACTAGCAGTCCAGTGCATGGCAGATACTACTACTATTAGTACTACTGCTTCTGCTGCTGCTACTATTGCTACTGCTACTGCTACTGATAGTAGTGCAGTGCATTGCACATAGTAATACTATTATTACTACTGCTGATGCTGCTACTACGGCTACTGCTAATATCAATACTACGAGCCCAGTGCATGGCAAATCTACTTCTACTGTTACTATTGCTGTTACTACTACTACTACTTCTTACCCAGTGCATGGCGGATACTACTTCTATTTCCACTGCTGCTGCTACCTCTACTGCTGCTGCTATTACTATTACTACTACTACTACTACTAGCACAGTGCATGGCAAATAGTACTAGTATTTCTACTACTGCTGCTGCTGTTGCTATTACTTCTACTACTTCTGCTACTACTAGTAATCCAGTGTGTCGCAAATACTATTCATGTGACTACTGCTGCTGTTGCTACTACTACTGTCAATACTACTAGCCCAGTGCGTGGCAAATATACTACTACTACTGCTAGAGCTGTTACTCTTACTACTACAGGTGGCCCACTGCATGGCAAATCTGCTGCTCCTAGTATTGCTGCTGCTGCCACTTCGACTTCTGCTGCTACCACTACTACTAGGACTTCTACTACTAGCCCAGTGCATGGCAAATACTACTACTTTTACCACTACTGTTGCTGCTACTACTGCTGCTGCAGCTACTTCTATTCTTGCTGGTACTGCTACTACTACAATTAGTTCAGTGCATGGCAAACACTACTACTCTTACCTCTACTGCTGCTGCTGCTACTACTTCTACTACGAGTATTCCAGTTCTTGACGCATACAACTACTTTACTACTGCTGCTGCTGCTGCTACTACTGCTACTACTACTATCAATACTAATAGCCCTGTGCATGGCAAATCTAATACTAGTACTGTTATTGCTGCTACTTCTACTACTACTACTCACACCTTGCAGGGCCAATCTGCTCCAAGTACTACTGCTGCTGCTGCCACTTCTACTCCTGCTGCTACCACTACTAGTACTACTCGCCCAATGCATAGCAAATACTACTATGACTACTACTGCTGCTACTACTACTGCTGCTGCTACTTCTACTGCTGCTGCTGCTACTACTACTACTATTCGCCCAGTGCATGGCAAATACTACTACTATTAGTACTACCGCTGCTGCTTGTACCAATGCTACTACTACTGCTACTACTAATATTCCAGTGCATTGCAAAAACTACTGATACTACTACTACACCCAATGCTGCTACTACTGCTACTACTACTATCAATACTACTATCCCTGTGTATGGCAAATCGGCTCCTTCTACTGCTATGGCTGCTACTGCTACTAGTACTACTGGCCCACTGCAGGACATATCTGCTGCTACTCTTACTGCTGCTGATGTCACTTCTATTCCTGGTGCTACCTCTACTACTGCTGCTACTACTAGTAGTCTAGCGCATGGCAAATACTACTATTACTGCTACTTCTGCTGCTGCTACTACTAGTATCAACACTACTATGCCAGTGCATGGCAAATCTTCTAGTACTACAACTATTAGTGCTAATGCTAATACTGCTACGTGCACACTGCAGGGCTAATCTGCTGCTACTACTACTGATGTTGCTGCCAATTCTACTTCTGCTTCTACCAATACAACTACTACTCCTACTACCCCAGTGCATTTCAAATACTACCAATATTACCAGTACTGCTGCTACTACTACTACTGATGCTAACATTACTGCTGCTGCTACTAGTACTATTACTAGCCCAGTCCATGCCAAATACAACTACTATTACCACTGCTGCTACTATTAGTGCTCTTGCTCTTACGACTACTTCTGCTGCTACTACTGCTACTGCTTCTAATTCTACTGTGGCTGCTACTACTACTGTTACTAATACTACTAGCCCAGGGCATGGCAATGGTATTCTACCATTATTACTACTGCTGCTGCTGCTACTACGTCTACTAGTACTTGTATTACTTGCAGCCCAGTGCATGGCAAATACTACTTCGATTACTACTCCTGATGCTGCTGCTAATACTGCTACGACTAGTATTAATACTACAGCCCAGTGCATGGCAAATCTACTACTACTACGGCTATTTCAGCAAGTGCTACTACTTTTACTGGCCAACTGCAGGGTAAATCTGCTGTCACTAGTACTGCTGCTGTCACTTCTACTGGTGCTGCTACCACTACTACTACTACTACTACTACTACTACTACTACTAACCCAGTTCATGGTAAGTGCTCCTACTGTTACCACTACTGCTGCTACTACTACTAATTCTGTGACTACTACTACTGCTGCTACTAGCACCACTTCTAACCCAGTGCATGGTAAATACTAGTAGTGTAACTAGTAGTGCTGCTGCTGCTACTACAGCTGCTACTGGTAGTACAGTTCATGGCAAATACTACTACTATTAACACAACTGCTACTAGTACTTCTGCTGCTACTATTACTGCAGCTGCAGCTACTTCTAATGCTGCTGCTAATTCTACTACTACTAGTACAGTGCATGGCAAATACCACTATTATGACCACTACTGCTGCAGTTGCTACTACTGTGACTACTACTGCTGCAACTAGTAGTCCAGGGAATGGCAAATACTACTACCATCACTACTACTGCTGCTGATGCTACTAGTACTGCTCCTTCTACTGCAACTACTAGTAGTCCAGTCCTCGGCAAATACTACTACTATGACTCTGACTGCTGCTAAGGCTACCACTGCTACTACTACTAATCCTGTCTGTGCAAATGCTACTATATTACTGCTACTGCTGTTGCTGCTGCCACTACAGCTTCTACTACTATCAATATTAATACCTCTGTGCATGGTCATTCTACTGCCTGTACTGTTATTGCTGCTATTTCTACTACTACTACGTGCCCATTGCTGGGCAAATCTGCTGCTACTACTACTGCTACTGCCGCCACTTCTACTGCTCCTGCTACCATTACTACTACTACTACTACATCTACTACAAGCTAAGCGCATGGCATATACTGCTACTATTACTCCTACTGCTGCTACTCCTACTGCGGCTACTTCTACTGCTGCTGCTACTGCTGCTACTACTACTAATCCAGTCCATGGCAAATGCTACTATATTACTACTACTGCTGCTGCAGCGGCTACTACAGCTACTAGTACAGCTACGACCAGTAGTCCAGTGCATGGCAAATATTGCTACTATTACTGCTACTGCTGCTGCTGCTACTACTTCTACTACTAGTATTAATAATATTAGCACTGTGTATGGCAAGTCTATTAGTACTACAGCTATTACTGCTGATGCTAATACTTCTTCTGGCCCACTGCGAGTCAAATCTTCTGCTAGTTCTACCCTTGCAGCTGCCACTTCTATTGCTGCTGCTACCACTACTACTGCTACTAGCTCAGTGCATGTAAAATACTACTACTATTACTACTACTGCCACTACTGCTGCTGCTGCTTCTTCTACTGCTGCTGCTACTACTATTGCTTCTGCAGCTACTCCTAGTGCTGCTGCTAATTCTACTACTACTACTAGTCCAGTGCATGGCAAACATATGTACTATGAACACTACTGCTGCTGCTGCGTCTTCTGTGACTACTCTTGGTACTACATGTAGTCCAGGGAATGGCAAATACTACTACTCTTACTACAACTGCTGCTGCTACTACTACTGCTAATACTACTATCAATACTACTAGCTCAGTGCATGGCAAATCTACTACTACTACTGCTATTTCTCCTACCACTACTACTACTACTACTACTGGCCAACTGCAGGGCAAATCTGCTGCTACTATTTCTGTTGCTGCTGTCACATCTATTGCTGTTGCTACCTCTACTACTACTGCTACTACTAGCAGTCCAGTGCATGGCAGATACTACTACTATTAGTACTACTGCTTCTGCTGCTGCTACTATTGCTACTGCTACTGCTACTGATAGTAGTGCAGTGCATTGCACATAGTAATACTATTATTACTACTGCTGATGCTGCTACTACGGCTACTGCTAATATCAATACTACGAGCCCAGTGCATGGCAAATCTACTTCTACTGTTACTATTGCTGTTACTACTACTACTACTTCTTACCCAGTGCATGGCGGATACTACTTCTATTTCCACTGCTGCTGCTACCTCTACTGCTGCTGCTATTACTATTACTACTACTACTACTACTAGCACAGTGCATGGCAAATAGTACTAGTATTTCTACTACTGCTGCTGCTGTTGCTATTACTTCTACTACTTCTGCTACTACTAGTAATCCAGTGTGTCGCAAATACTATTCATGTGACTACTGCTGCTGTTGCTACTACTACTGTCAATACTACTAGCCCAGTGCGTGGCAAATATACTACTACTACTGCTAGAGCTGTTACTCTTACTACTACAGGTGGCCCACTGCATGGCAAATCTGCTGCTCCTAGTATTGCTGCTGCTGCCACTTCGACTTCTGCTGCTACCACTACTACTAGGACTTCTACTACTAGCCCAGTGCATGGCAAATACTACTACTTTTACCACTACTGTTGCTGCTACTACTGCTGCTGCAGCTACTTCTATTCTTGCTGGTACTGCTACTACTACAATTAGTTCAGTGCATGGCAAACACTACTACTCTTACCTCTACTGCTGCTGCTGCTACTACTTCTACTACGAGTATTCCAGTTCTTGACGCATACAACTACTTTACTACTGCTGCTCCTGCTGCTACTACTACTGCTACTACTACTATCAATACTAATAGCCCTGTGCATGGCAAATCTAATACTAGTACTGTTATTGCTGCTACTTCTACTACTACTACTCACACCTTGCAGGGCCAATCTGCTCCAAGTACTACTGCTGCTGCTGCCACTTCTACTCCTGCTGCTACCACTACTAGTACTACTCGCCCAATGCATAGCAAATACTACTATGACTACTACTGCTGCTACTACTACTGCTGCTGCTACTTCTACTGCTGCTGCTGCTACTACTACTACTATTCGCCCAGTGCATGGCAAATACTACTACTATTAGTACTACCGCTGCTGCTTGTACCAATGCTACTACTACTGCTACTACTAATATTCCAGTGCATTGCAAAAACTACTGATACTACTACTACACCCAATGCTGCTACTACTGCTACTACTACTATCAATACTACTATCCCTGTGTATGGCAAATCGGCTCCTTCTACTGCTATGGCTGCTACTGCTACTAGTACTACTGGCCCACTGCAGGACATATCTGCTGCTACTCTTACTGCTGCTGATGTCACTTCTATTCCTGGTGCTACCTCTACTACTGCTGCTACTACTAGTAGTCTAGCGCATGGCAAATACTACTATTACTGCTACTTCTGCTGCTGCTACTACTAGTATCAACACTACTATGCCAGTGCATGGCAAATCTTCTAGTACTACAACTATTAGTGCTAATGCTAATACTGCTACGTGCACACTGCAGGGCTAATCTGCTGCTACTACTACTGATGTTGCTGCCAATTCTACTTCTGCTTCTACCAATACAACTACTACTCCTACTACCCCAGTGCATTTCAAATACTACCAATATTACCAGTACTGCTGCTACTACTACTACTGATGCTAACATTACTGCTGCTGCTACTAGTACTATTACTAGCCCAGTCCATGCCAAATACAACTACTATTACCACTGCTGCTACTATTAGTGCTCTTGCTCTTACGACTACTTCTGCTGCTACTACTGCTACTGCTTCTAATTCTACTGTGGCTGCTACTACTACTGTTACTAATACTACTAGCCCAGGGCATGGCAATGGTATTCTACCATTATTACTACTGCTGCTGCTGCTACTACGTCTACTAGTACTTGTATTACTTGCAGCCCAGTGCATGGCAAATACTACTTCGATTACTACTCCTGATGCTGCTGCTAATACTGCTACGACTAGTATTAATACTACAGCCCAGTGCATGGCAAATCTACTACTACTACGGCTATTTCAGCAAGTGCTACTACTTTTACTGGCCAACTGCAGGGTAAATCTGCTGTCACTAGTACTGCTGCTGTCACTTCTACTGGTGCTGCTACCACTACTACTACTACTACTACTACTACTACTAACCCAGTTCATGGTAAGTGCTCCTACTGTTACCACTACTGCTGCTACTACTACTAATTCTGTGACTACTACTACTGCTGCTACTAGCACCACTTCTAACCCAGTGCATGGTAAATACTAGTAGTGTAACTAGTAGTGCTGCTGCTGCTACTACAGCTGCTACTGGTAGTACAGTTCATGGCAAATACTACTACTATTAACACAACTGCTACTAGTACTTCTGCTGCTACTATTACTGCAGCTGCAGCTACTTCTAATGCTGCTGCTAATTCTACTACTACTAGTACAGTGCATGGCAAATACCACTATTATGACCACTACTGCTGCAGTTGCTACTACTGTGACTACTACTGCTGCAACTAGTAGTCCAGGGAATGGCAAATACTACTACCATCACTACTACTGCTGCTGATGCTACTAGTACTGCTCCTTCTACTGCAACTACTAGTAGTCCAGTCCTCGGCAAATACTACTACTATGACTCTGACTGCTGCTAAGGCTACCACTGCTACTACTACTAATCCTGTCTGTGCAAATGCTACTATATTACTGCTACTGCTGTTGCTGCTGCCACTACAGCTTCTACTACTATCAATATTAATACCTCTGTGCATGGTCATTCTACTGCCTGTACTGTTATTGCTGCTATTTCTACTACTACTACGTGCCCATTGCTGGGCAAATCTGCTGCTACTACTACTGCTACTGCCGCCACTTCTACTGCTCCTGCTACCATTACTACTACTACTACTACATCTACTACAAGCTAAGCGCATGGCATATACTGCTACTATTACTCCTACTGCTGCTACTACTACTGCGGCTACTTCTACTGCTGCTGCTACTGCTGCTACTACTACTAATCCAGTCCATGGCAAATGCTACTATATTACTACTACTGCTGCTGCAGCGGCTACTACAGCTACTAGTACAGCTACGACCAGTAGTCCAGTGCATGGCAAATATTGCTACTATTACTGCTACTGCTGCTGCTGCTACTACTTCTACTACTAGTATTAATAATATTAGCACTGTGTATGGCAAGTCTATTAGTACTACAGCTATTACTGCTGATGCTAATACTTCTTCTGGCCCACTGCGAGTCAAATCTTCTGCTAGTTCTACCCTTGCAGCTGCCACTTCTATTGCTGCTGCTACCACTACTACTGCTACTAGCTCAGTGCATGTAAAATACTACTACTATTACTACTACTGCCACTACTGCTGCTGCTGCTTCTTCTACTGCTGCTGCTACTACTATTGCTTCTGCAGCTACTCCTAGTGCTGCTGCTAATTCTACTACTACTACTAGTCCAGTGCATGGCAAACATATGTACTATGAACACTACTGCTGCTGCTGCGTCTTCTGTGACTACTCTTGGTACTACATGTAGTCCAGGGAATGGCAAATACTACTACTCTTACTACAACTGCTGCTGCTACTACTACTGCTAATACTACTATCAATACTACTAGCTCAGTGCATGGCAAATCTACTACTACTACTGCTATTTCTCCTACCACTACTACTACTACTACTACTGGCCAACTGCAGGGCAAATCTGCTGCTACTATTTCTGTTGCTGCTGTCACATCTATTGCTGTTGCTACCTCTACTACTACTGCTACTACTAGCAGTCCAGTGCATGGCAGATACTACTACTATTAGTACTACTGCTTCTGCTGCTGCTACTATTGCTACTGCTACTGCTACTGATAGTAGTGCAGTGCATTGCACATAGTAATACTATTATTACTACTGCTGATGCTGCTACTACGGCTACTGCTAATATCAATACTACGAGCCCAGTGCATGGCAAATCTACTTCTACTGTTACTATTGCTGTTACTACTACTACTACTTCTTACCCAGTGCATGGCGGATACTACTTCTATTTCCACTGCTGCTGCTACCTCTACTGCTGCTGCTATTACTATTACTACTACTACTACTACTAGCACAGTGCATGGCAAATAGTACTAGTATTTCTACTACTGCTGCTGCTGTTGCTATTACTTCTACTACTTCTGCTACTACTAGTAATCCAGTGTGTCGCAAATACTATTCATGTGACTACTGCTGCTGTTGCTACTACTACTGTCAATACTACTAGCCCAGTGCGTGGCAAATATACTACTACTACTGCTAGAGCTGTTACTCTTACTACTACAGGTGGCCCACTGCATGGCAAATCTGCTGCTCCTAGTATTGCTGCTGCTGCCACTTCGACTTCTGCTGCTACCACTACTACTAGGACTTCTACTACTAGCCCAGTGCATGGCAAATACTACTACTTTTACCACTACTGTTGCTGCTACTACTGCTGCTGCAGCTACTTCTATTCTTGCTGGTACTGCTACTACTACAATTAGTTCAGTGCATGGCAAACACTACTACTCTTACCTCTACTGCTGCTGCTGCTACTACTTCTACTACGAGTATTCCAGTTCTTGACGCATACAACTACTTTACTACTGCTGCTGCTGCTGCTACTACTGCTACTACTACTATCAATACTAATAGCCCTGTGCATGGCAAATCTAATACTAGTACTGTTATTGCTGCTACTTCTACTACTACTACTCACACCTTGCAGGGCCAATCTGCTCCAAGTACTACTGCTGCTGCTGCCACTTCTACTCCTGCTGCTACCACTACTAGTACTACTCGCCCAATGCATAGCAAATACTACTATGACTACTACTGCTGCTACTACTACTGCTGCTGCTACTTCTACTGCTGCTGCTGCTACTACTACTACTATTCGCCCAGTGCATGGCAAATACTACTACTATTAGTACTACCGCTGCTGCTTGTACCAATGCTACTACTACTGCTACTACTAATATTCCAGTGCATTGCAAAAACTACTGATACTACTACTACACCCAATGCTGCTACTACTGCTACTACTACTATCAATACTACTATCCCTGTGTATGGCAAATCGGCTCCTTCTACTGCTATGGCTGCTACTGCTACTAGTACTACTGGCCCACTGCAGGACATATCTGCTGCTACTCTTACTGCTGCTGATGTCACTTCTATTCCTGGTGCTACCTCTACTACTGCTGCTACTACTAGTAGTCTAGCGCATGGCAAATACACTATTACTGCTACTTCTGCTGCTGCTACTACTAGTATCAACACTACTATGCCAGTGCATGGCAAATCTTCTAGTACTACAACTATTAGTGCTAATGCTAATACTGCTACGTGCACACTGCAGGGCTAATCTGCTGCTACTACTACTGATGTTGCTGCCAATTCTACTTCTGCTTCTACCAATACAACTACTACTCCTACTACCCCAGTGCATTTCAAATACTACCAATATTACCAGTACTGCTGCTACTACTACTACTGATGCTAACATTACTGCTGCTGCTACTAGTACTATTACTAGCCCAGTCCATGCCAAATACAACTACTATTACCACTGCTGCTACTATTAGTGCTCTTGCTCTTACGACTACTTCTGCTGCTACTACTGCTACTGCTTCTAATTCTACTGTGGCTGCTACTACTACTGTTACTAATACTACTAGCCCAGGGCATGGCAATGGTATTCTACCATTATTACTACTGCTGCTGCTGCTACTACGTCTACTAGTACTTGTATTACTTGCAGCCCAGTGCATGGCAAATACTACTTCGATTACTACTCCTGATGCTGCTGCTAATACTGCTATGACTAGTATTAATACTACAGCCCAGTGCATGGCAAATCTACTACTACTACGGCTATTTCAGCAAGTGCTACTACTTTTACTGGCCAACTGCAGGGTAAATCTGCTGTCACTAGTACTGCTGCTGTCACTTCTACTGGTGCTGCTACCACTACTACTACTACTACTACTACTACTACTACTACTACTAACCCAGTTCATGGTAAGTGCTCCTACTGTTACCACTACTGCTGCTACTACTACTAATTCTGTGACTACTACTACTGCTGCTACTAGCACCACTTCTAACCCAGTGCATGGTAAATACTAGTAGTGTAACTAGTAGTGCTGCTGCTGCTACTACAGCTGCTACTGGTAGTACAGTTCATGGCAAATACTACTACTATTAACACAACTGCTACTAGTACTTCTGCTGCTACTATTACTGCAGCTGCAGCTACTTCTAATGCTGCTGCTAATTCTACTACTACTAGTACAGTGCATGGCAAATACCACTATTATGACCACTACTGCTGCAGTTGCTACTACTGTGACTACTACTGCTGCAACTAGTAGTCCAGGGAATGGCAAATACTACTACCATCACTACTACTGCTGCTGATGCTACTAGTACTGCTCCTTCTACTGCAACTACTAGTAGTCCAGTCCTCGGCAAATACTACTACTATGACTCTGACTGCTGCTAAGGCTACCACTGCTACTACTACTAATCCTGTCTGTGCAAATGCTACTATATTACTGCTACTGCTGTTGCTGCTGCCACTACAGCTTCTACTACTATCAATATTAATACCTCTGTGCATGGTCATTCTACTGCCTGTACTGTTATTGCTGCTATTTCTACTACTACTACGTGCCCATTGCTGGGCAAATCTGCTGCTACTACTACTGCTACTGCCGCCACTTCTACTGCTCCTGCTACCATTACTACTACTACTACTACATCTACTACAAGCTAAGCGCATGGTATATACTGCTACTATTACTCCTACTGCTGCTACTCCTACTGCGGCTACTTCTACTGCTGCTGCTACTGCTGCTACTACTACTAATCCAGTCCATGGCAAATGCTACTATATTACTACTACTGCTGCTGCAGCGGCTACTACAGCTACTAGTACAGCTACGACCAGTAGTCCAGTGCATGGCAAATATTGCTACTATTACTGCTACTGCTGCTGCTGCTGCTACTTCTACTACTAGTATTAATAATATTAGCACTGTGTATGGCAAGTCTATTAGTACTACAGCTATTACTGCTGATGCTAATACTTCTTCTGGCCCACTGCGAGTCAAATCTTCTGCTAGTTCTACCCTTGCAGCTGCCACTTCTATTGCTGCTGCTACCACTACTACTGCTACTAGCTCAGTGCATGTAAAATACTACTACTATTACTACTACTGCCACTACTGCTGCTGCTGCTTCTTCTACTGCTGCTGCTACTACTATTGCTTCTGCAGCTACTCCTAGTGCTGCTGCTAATTCTACTACTACTACTAGTCCAGTGCATGGCAAACATATGTACTATGAACACTACTGCTGCTGCTGCGTCTTCTGTGACTACTCTTGGTACTACATGTAGTCCAGGGAATGGCAAATACTACTACTCTTACTACAACTGCTGCTGCTACTACTACTGCTAATACTACTATCAATACTACTAGCTCAGTGCATGGCAAATCTACTACTACTACTGCTATTTCTCCTACCACTACTACTACTACTACTGGCCAACTGCAGGGCAAATCTGCTGCTACTATTTCTGTTGCTGCTGTCACGTCTATTGCTGTTGCTACCTCTACTACTACTGCTACTACTAGCAGTCCAGTGCATGGCAGATACTACTACTATTAGTACTACTGCTTCTGCTGCTGCTACTATTGCTACTGCTACTGCTACTGATAGTAGTGCAGTGCATTGCACATAGTAATACTATTATTACTACTGCTGATGCTGCTACTACGGCTACTGCTAATATCAATACTACGAGCCCAGTGCATGGCAAATCTACTTCTACTGTTACTATTGCTGTTACTACTACTACTACTTCTTACCCAGTGCATGGCGGATACTACTTCTATTTCCACTGCTGCTGCTACCTCTACTGCTGCTGCTATTACTATTACTACTACTACTACTACTAGCACAGTGCATGGCAAATAGTACTAGTATTTCTACTACTGCTGCTGCTGTTGCTATTACTTCTACTACTTCTGCTACTACTAGTAATCCAGTGTGTCGCAAATACTATTCATGTGACTACTGCTGCTGTTGCTACTACTATTGTCAATACTACTAGCCCAGTGCGTGGCAAATATACTACTACTACTGCTAGAGCTGTTACTCTTACTACTACAGGTGGCCCACTGCATGGCAAATCTGCTGCTCCTAGTATTGCTGCTGCTGCCACTTCGACTTCTGCTGCTACCACTACTACTAGGACTTCTACTACTAGCCCAGTGCATGGCAAATACTACTACTTTTACCACTACTGTTGCTGCTACTACTGCTGCTGCAGCTACTTCTATTCTTGCTGGTACTGCTACTACTACAATTAGTTCAGTGCATGGCAAACACTACTACTCTTACCTCTACTGCTGCTGCTGCTACTACTTCTACTACGAGTATTCCAGTTCTTGACGCATACAACTACTTTACTACTGCTGCTGCTGCTGCTACTACTGCTACTACTACTATCAATACTAATAGCCCTGTGCATGGCAAATCTAATACTAGTACTGTTATTGCTGCTACTTCTACTACTACTACTCACACCTTGCAGGGCCAATCTGCTCCAAGTACTACTGCTGCTGCTGCCACTTCTACTCCTGCTGCTACCACTACTAGTACTACTCGCCCAATGCATAGCAAATACTACTATGACTACTACTGCTGCTACTACTACTGCTGCTGCTACTTCTACTGCTGCTGCTGCTACTACTACTACTATTCGCCCAGTGCATGGCAAATACTACTACTATTAGTACTACCGCTGCTGCTTGTACCAATGCTACTACTACTGCTACTACTAATATTCCAGTGCATTGCAAAAACTACTGATACTACTACTACACCCAATGCTGCTACTACTGCTACTACTACTATCAATACTACTATCCCTGTGTATGGCAAATCGGCTCCTTCTACTGCTATGGCTGCTACTGCTACTAGTACTACTGGCCCACTGCAGGACATATCTGCTGCTACTCTTACTGCTGCTGATGTCACTTCTATTCCTGGTGCTACCTCTACTACTGCTGCTACTACTAGTAGTCTAGCGCATGGCAAATACTACTATTACTGCTACTTCTGCTGCTGCTACTACTAGTATCAACACTACTATGCCAGTGCATGGCAAATCTTCTAGTACTACAACTATTAGTGCTAATGCTAATACTGCTACGTGCACACTGCAGGGCTAATCTGCTGCTACTACTACTGATGTTGCTGCCAATTCTACTTCTGCTTCTACCAATACAACTACTACTCCTACTACCCCAGTGCATTTCAAATACTACCAATATTACCAGTACTGCTGCTACTACTACTACTGATGCTAACATTACTGCTGCTGCTACTAGTACTATTACTAGCCCAGTCCATGCCAAATACAACTACTATTACCACTGCTGCTACTATTAGTGCTCTTGCTCTTACGACTACTTCTGCTGCTACTACTGCTACTGCTTCTAATTCTACTGTGGCTGCTACTACTACTGTTACTAATACTACTAGCCCAGGGCATGGCAATGGTATTCTACCATTATTACTACTGCTGCTGCTGCTACTACGTCTACTAGTACTTGTATTACTTGCAGCCCAGTGCATGGCAAATACTACTTCGATTACTACTCCTGATGCTGCTGCTAATACTGCTACGACTAGTATTAATACTACAGCCCAGTGCATGGCAAATCTACTACTACTACGGCTATTTCAGCAAGTGCTACTACTTTTACTGGCCAACTGCAGGGTAAATCTGCTGTCACTAGTACTGCTGCTGTCACTTCTACTGGTGCTGCTACCACTACTACTACTACTACTACTACTACTACTACTACTAACCCAGTTCATGGTAAGTGCTCCTACTGTTACCACTACTGCTGCTACTACTACTAATTCTGTGACTACTACTACTGCTGCTACTAGCACCACTTCTAACCCAGTGCATGGTAAATACTAGTAGTGTAACTAGTAGTGCTGCTGCTGCTACTACAGCTGCTACTGGTAGTACAGTTCATGGCAAATACTACTACTATTAACACAACTGCTACTAGTACTTCTGCTGCTACTATTACTGCAGCTGCAGCTACTTCTAATGCTGCTGCTAATTCTACTACTACTAGTACAGTGCATGGCAAATACCACTATTATGACCACTACTGCTGCAGTTGCTACTACTGTGACTACTACTGCTGCAACTAGTAGTCCAGGGAATGGCAAATACTACTACCATCACTACTACTGCTGCTGATGCTACTAGTACTGCTCCTTCTACTGCAACTACTAGTAGTCCAGTCCTCGGCAAATACTACTACTATGACTCTGACTGCTGCTAAGGCTACCACTGCTACTACTACTAATCCTGTCTGTGCAAATGCTACTATATTACTGCTACTGCTGTTGCTGCTGCCACTACAGCTTCTACTACTATCAATATTAATACCTCTGTGCATGGTCATTCTACTGCCTGTACTGTTATTGCTGCTATTTCTACTACTACTACGTGCCCATTGCTGGGCAAATCTGCTGCTACTACTACTGCTACTGCCGCCACTTCTACTGCTCCTGCTACCATTACTACTACTACTACTACATCTACTACAAGCTAAGCGCATGGCATATACTGCTACTATTACTCCTACTGCTGCTACTCCTACTGCGGCTACTTCTACTGCTGCTGCTACTGCTGCTACTACTACTAATCCACTCCATGGCAAATGCTACTATATTACTACTACTGCTGCTGCAGCGGCTACTACAGCTACTAGTACAGCTACGACCAGTAGTCCAGTGCATGGCAAATATTGCTACTATTACTGCTACTGCTGCTGCTGCTGCTACTTCTACTACTAGTATTAATAATATTAGCACTGTGTATGGCAAGTCTATTAGTACTACAGCTATTACTGCTGATGCTAATACTTCTTCTGACCCACTGCGAGTCAAATCTTCTGCTAGTTCTACCCTTGCAGCTGCCACTTCTATTGCTGCTGCTACCACTACTACTGCTACTAGCTCAGTGCATGTAAAATACTACTACTATTACTACTACTGCCACTACTGCTGCTGCTGCTTCTTCTACTGCTGCTGCTACTACTATTGCTTCTGCAGCTACTCCTAGTGCTGCTGCTAATTCTACTACTACTACTAGTCCAGTGCATGGCAAACATATGTACTATGAACACTACTGCTGCTGCTGCGTCTTCTGTGACTACTCTTGGTACTACATGTAGTCCAGGGAATGGCAAATACTACTACTCTTACTACAACTGCTGCTGCTACTACTACTGCTAATACTACTATCAATACTACTAGCTCAGTGCATGGCAAATCTACTACTACTACTGCTATTTCTCCTACCACTACTACTACTACTACTGGCCAACTGCAGGGCAAATCTGCTGCTACTATTTCTGTTGCTGCTGTCACGTCTATTGCTGTTGCTACCTCTACTACTACTGCTACTACTAGCAGTCCAGTGCATGGCAGATACTACTACTATTAGTACTACTGCTTCTGCTGCTGCTACTATTGCTACTGCTACTGCTACTGATAGTAGTGCAGTGCATTGCACATAGTAATACTATTATTACTACTGCTGATGCTGCTACTACGGCTACTGCTAATATCAATACTACGAGCCCAGTGCATGGCAAATCTACTTCTACTGTTACTATTGCTGTTACTACTACTACTACTTCTTACCCAGTGCATGGCGGATACTACTTCTATTTCCACTGCTGCTGCTACCTCTACTGCTGCTGCTATTACTATTACTACTACTACTACTACTAGCACAGTGCATGGCAAATAGTACTAGTATTTCTACTACTGCTGCTGCTGTTGCTATTACTTCTACTACTTCTGCTACTACTAGTAATCCAGTGTGTCGCAAATACTATTCATGTGACTACTGCTGCTGTTGCTACTACTACTGTCAATACTACTAGCCCAGTGCGTGGCAAATATACTACTACTACTGCTAGAGCTGTTACTCTTACTACTACAGGTGGCCCACTGCATGGCAAATCTGCTGCTCCTAGTATTGCTGCTGCTGCCACTTCGACTTCTGCTGCTACCACTACTACTAGGACTTCTACTAGTAGCCCAGTGCATGGCAAATACTACTACTTTTACCACTACTGTTGCTGCTACTACTGCTGCTGCAGCTACTTCTATTCTTGCTGGTACTGCTACTACTACAATTAGTTCAGTGCATGGCAAACACTACTACTCTTACCTCTACTGCTGCTGCTGCTACTACTTCTACTACGAGTATTCCAGTTCTTGACGCATACAACTACTTTACTACTGCTGCTGCTGCTGCTACTACTGCTACTACTACTATCAATACTAATAGCCCTGTGCATGGCAAATCTAATACTAGTACTGTTATTGCTGCTACTTCTACTACTACTACTCACACCTTGCAGGGCCAATCTGCTCCAAGTACTACTGCTGCTGCTGCCACTTCTACTCCTGCTGCTACCACTACTAGTACTACTCGCCCAATGCATAGCAAATACTACTATGACTACTACTGCTGCTACTACTACTGCTGCTGCTACTTCTACTGCTGCTGCTGCTACTACTACTACTATTCGCCCAGTGCATGGCAAATACTACTACTATTAGTACTACCGCTGCTGCTTGTACCAATGCTACTACTACTGCTACTACTAATATTCCAGTGCATTGCAAAAACTACTGATACTACTACTACACCCAATGCTGCTACTACTGCTACTACTACTATCAATACTACTATCCCTGTGTATGGCAAATCGGCTCCTTCTACTGCTATGGCTGCTACTGCTACTAGTACTACTGGCCCACTGCAGGACATATCTGCTGCTACTCTTACTGCTGCTGATGTCACTTCTATTCCTGGTGCTACCTCTACTACTGCTGCTACTACTAGTAGTCTAGCGCATGGCAAATACTACTATTACTGCTACTTCTGCTGCTGCTACTACTAGTATCAACACTACTATGCCAGTGCATGGCAAATCTTCTAGTACTACAACTATTAGTGCTAATGCTAATACTGCTACGTGCACACTGCAGGGCTAATCTGCTGCTACTACTACTGATGTTGCTGCCAATTCTACTTCTGCTTCTACCAATACAACTACTACTCCTACTACCCCAGTGCATTTCAAATACTACCAATATTACCAGTACTGCTGCTACTACTACTACTGATGCTAACATTACTGCTGCTGCTACTAGTACTATTACTAGCCCAGTCCATGCCAAATACAACTACTATTACCACTGCTGCTACTATTAGTGCTCTTGCTCTTACGACTACTTCTGCTGCTACTACTGCTACTGCTTCTAATTCTACTGTGGCTGCTACTACTACTGTTACTAATACTACTAGCCCAGGGCATGGCAATGGTATTCTACCATTATTACTACTGCTGCTGCTGCTACTACGTCTACTAGTACTTGTATTACTTGCAGCCCAGTGCATGGCAAATACTACTTCGATTACTACTCCTGATGCTGCTGCTAATACTGCTACGACTAGTATTAATACTACAGCCCAGTGCATGGCAAATCTACTACTACTACGGCTATTTCAGCAAGTGCTACTACTTTTACTGGCCAACTGCAGGGTAAATCTGCTGTCACTAGTACTGCTGCTGTCACTTCTACTGGTGCTGCTACCACTACTACTACTACTACTACTACTACTACTACTACTAACCCAGTTCATGGTAAGTGCTCCTACTGTTACCACTACTGCTGCTACTACTACTAATTCTGTGACTACTACTACTGCTGCTACTAGCACCACTTCTAACCCAGTGCATGGTAAATACTAGTAGTGTAACTAGTAGTGCTGCTGCTGCTACTACAGCTGCTACTGGTAGTACAGTTCATGGCAAATACTACTACTATTAACACAACTGCTACTAGTACTTCTGCTGCTACTATTACTGCAGCTGCAGCTACTTCTAATGCTGCTGCTAATTCTACTACTACTAGTACAGTGCATGGCAAATACCACTATTATGACCACTACTGCTGCAGTTGCTACTACTGTGACTACTACTGCTGCAACTAGTAGTCCAGGGAATGGCAAATACTACTACCATCACTACTACTGCTGCTGATGCTACTAGTACTGCTCCTTCTACTGCAACTACTAGTAGTCCAGTCCTCGGCAAATACTACTACTATGACTCTGACTGCTGCTAAGGCTACCACTGCTACTACTACTAATCCTGTCTGTGCAAATGCTACTATATTACTGCTACTGCTGTTGCTGCTGCCACTACAGCTTCTACTACTATCAATATTAATACCTCTGTGCATGGTCATTCTACTGCCTGTACTGTTATTGCTGCTATTTCTACTACTACTACGTGCCCATTGCTGGGCAAATCTGCTGCTACTACTACTGCTACTGCCGCCACTTCTACTGCTCCTGCTACCATTACTACTACTACTACTACATCTACTACAAGCTAAGCGCATGGCATATACTGCTACTATTACTCCTACTGCTGCTACTCCTACTGCGGCTACTTCTACTGCTGCTGCTACTGCTGCTACTACTACTAATCCAGTCCATGGCAAATGCTACTATATTACTACTACTGCTGCTGCAGCGGCTACTACAGCTACTAGTACAGCTACGACCAGTAGTCCAGTGCATGGCAAATATTGCTACTATTACTGCTACTGCTGCTGCTGCTGCTACTTCTACTACTAGTATTAATAATATTAGCACTGTGTATGGCAAGTCTATTAGTACTACAGCTATTACTGCTGATGCTAATACTTCTTCTGGCCCACTGCGAGTCAAATCTTCTGCTAGTTCTACCCTTGCAGCTGCCACTTCTATTGCTGCTGCTACCACTACTACTGCTACTAGCTCAGTGCATGTAAAATACTACTACTATTACTACTACTGCCACTACTGCTGCTGCTGCTTCTTCTACTGCTGCTGCTACTACTATTGCTTCTGCAGCTACTCCTAGTGCTGCTGCTAATTCTACTACTACTACTAGTCCAGTGCATGGCAAACATATGTACTATGAACACTACTGCTGCTGCTGCGTCTTCTGTGACTACTCTTGGTACTACATGTAGTCCAGGGAATGGCAAATACTACTACTCTTACTACAACTGCTGCTGCTACTACTACTGCTAATACTACTATCAATACTACTAGCTCAGTGCATGGCAAATCTACTACTACTACTGCTATTTCTCCTACCACTACTACTACTACTACTGGCCAACTGCAGGGCAAATCTGCTGCTACTATTTCTGTTGCTGCTGTCACGTCTATTGCTGTTGCTACCTCTACTACTACTGCTACTACTAGCAGTCCAGTGCATGGCAGATACTACTACTATTAGTACTACTGCTTCTGCTGCTGCTACTATTGCTACTGCTACTGCTACTGATAGTAGTGCAGTGCATTGCACATAGTAATACTATTATTACTACTGCTGATGCTGCTACTACGGCTACTGCTAATATCAATACTACGAGCCCAGTGCATGGCAAATCTACTTCTACTGTTACTATTGCTGTTACTACTACTACTACTTCTTACCCAGTGCATGGCGGATACTACTTCTATTTCCACTGCTGCTGCTACCTCTACTGCTGCTGCTATTACTATTACTACTACTACTACTACTAGCACAGTGCATGGCAAATAGTACTAGTATTTCTACTACTGCTGCTGCTGTTGCTATTACTTCTACTACTTCTGCTACTACTAGTAATCCAGTGTGTCGCAAATACTATTCATGTGACTACTGCTGCTGTTGCTACTACTACTGTCAATACTACTAGCCCAGTGCGTGGCAAATATACTACTACTACTGCTAGAGCTGTTACTCTTACTACTACAGGTGGCCCACTGCATGGCAAATCTGCTGCTCCTAGTATTGCTGCTGCTGCCACTTCGACTTCTGCTGCTACCACTACTACTAGGACTTCTACTACTAGCCCAGTGCATGGCAAATACTACTACTTTTACCACTACTGTTGCTGCTACTACTGCTGCTGCAGCTACTTCTATTCTTGCTGGTACTGCTACTACTACAATTAGTTCAGTGCATGGCAAACACTACTACTCTTACCTCTACTGCTGCTGCTGCTACTACTTCTACTACGAGTATTCCAGTTCTTGACGCATACAACTACTTTACTACTGCTGCTGCTGCTGCTACTCCTGCTACTACTACTATCAATACTAATAGCCCTGTGCATGGCAAATCTAATACTAGTACTGTTATTGCTGCTACTTCTACTACTACTACTCACACCTTGCAGGGCCAATCTGCTCCAAGTACTACTGCTGCTGCTGCCACTTCTACTCCTGCTGCTACCACTACTAGTACTACTCGCCCAATGCATAGCAAATACTACTATGACTACTACTGCTGCTACTACTACTGCTGCTGCTACTTCTACTGCTGCTGCTGCTACTACTACTACTATTCGCCCAGTGCATGGCAAATACTACTACTATTAGTACTACCGCTGCTGCTTGTACCAATGCTACTACTACTGCTACTACTAATATTCCAGTGCATTGCAAAAACTACTGATACTACTACTACACCCAATGCTGCTACTACTGCTACTACTACTATCAATACTACTATCCCTGTGTATGGCAAATCGGCTCCTTCTACTGCTATGGCTGCTACTGCTACTAGTACTACTGGCCCACTGCAGGACATATCTGCTGCTACTCTTACTGCTGCTGATGTCACTTCTATTCCTGGTGCTACCTCTACTACTGCTGCTACTACTAGTAGTCTAGCGCATGGCAAATACTACTATTACTGCTACTTCTGCTGCTGCTACTACTAGTATCAACACTACTATGCCAGTGCATGGCAAATCTTCTAGTACTACAACTATTAGTGCTAATGCTAATACTGCTACGTGCACACTGCAGGGCTAATCTGCTGCTACTACTACTGATGTTGCTGCCAATTCTACTTCTGCTTCTACCAATACAACTACTACTCCTACTACCCCAGTGCATTTCAAATACTACCAATATTACCAGTACTGCTGCTACTACTACTACTGATGCTAACATTACTGCTGCTGCTACTAGTACTATTACTAGCCCAGTCCATGCCAAATACAACTACTATTACCACTGCTGCTACTATTAGTGCTCTTGCTCTTACGACTACTTCTGCTGCTACTACTGCTACTGCTTCTAATTCTACTGTGGCTGCTACTACTACTGTTACTAATACTACTAGCCCAGGGCATGGCAATGGTATTCTACCATTATTACTACTGCTGCTGCTGCTACTACGTCTACTAGTACTTGTATTACTTGCAGCCCAGTGCATGGCAAATACTACTTCGATTACTACTCCTGATGCTGCTGCTAATACTGCTACGACTAGTATTAATACTACAGCCCAGTGCATGGCAAATCTACTACTACTACGGCTATTTCAGCAAGTGCTACTACTTTTACTGGCCAACTGCAGGGTAAATCTGCTGTCACTAGTACTGCTGCTGTCACTTCTACTGGTGCTGCTACCACTACTACTACTACTACTACTACTACTACTACTACTAACCCAGTTCATGGTAAGTGCTCCTACTGTTACCACTACTGCTGCTACTACTACTAATTCTGTGACTACTACTACTGCTGCTACTAGCACCACTTCTAACCCAGTGCATGGTAAATACTAGTAGTGTAACTAGTAGTGCTGCTGCTGCTACTACAGCTGCTACTGGTAGTACAGTTCATGGTAAATACTACTACTATTAACACAACTGCTACTAGTACTTCTGCTGCTACTATTACTGCAGCTGCAGCTACTTCTAATGCTGCTGCTAATTCTACTACTACTAGTACAGTGCATGGCAAATACCACTATTATGACCACTACTGCTGCAGTTGCTACTACTGTGACTACTACTGCTGCAACTAGTAGTCCAGGGAATGGCAAATACTACTACCATCACTACTACTGCTGCTGATGCTACTAGTACTGCTCCTTCTACTGCAACTACTAGTAGTCCAGTCCTCGGCAAATACTACTACTATGACTCTGACTGCTGCTAAGGCTACCACTGCTACTACTACTAATCCTGTCTGTGCAAATGCTACTATATTACTGCTACTGCTGTTGCTGCTGCCACTACAGCTTCTACTACTATCAATATTAATACCTCTGTGCATGGTCATTCTACTGCCTGTACTGTTATTGCTGCTATTTCTACTACTACTACGTGCCCATTGCTGGGCAAATCTGCTGCTACTACTACTGCTACTGCCGCCACTTCTACTGCTCCTGCTACCATTACTACTACTACTACTACATCTACTACAAGCTAAGCGCATGGCATATACTGCTACTATTACTCCTACTGCTGCTACTCCTACTGCGGCTACTTCTACTGCTGCTGCTACTGCTGCTACTACTACTAATCCAGTCCATGGCAAATGCTACTATATTACTACTACTGCTGCTGCAGCGGCTACTACAGCTACTAGTACAGCTACGACCAGTAGTCCAGTGCATGGCAAATATTGCTACTATTACTGCTACTGCTGCTGCTGCTGCTACTTCTACTACTAGTATTAATAATATTAGCACTGTGTATGGCAAGTCTATTAGTACTACAGCTATTACTGCTGATGCTAATACTTCTTCTGGCCCACTGCGAGTCAAATCTTCTGCTAGTTCTACCCTTGCAGCTGCCACTTCTATTGCTGCTGCTACCACTACTACTGCTACTAGCTCAGTGCATGTAAAATACTACTACTATTACTACTACTGCCACTACTGCTGCTGCTGCTTCTTCTACTGCTGCTGCTACTACTATTGCTTCTGCAGCTACTCCTAGTGCTGCTGCTAATTCTACTACTACTACTAGTCCAGTGCATGGCAAACATATGTACTATGAACACTACTGCTGCTGCTGCGTCTTCTGTGACTACTCTTGGTACTACATGTAGTCCAGGGAATGGCAAATACTACTACTCTTACTACAACTGCTGCTGCTACTACTACTGCTAATACTACTATCAATACTACTAGCTCAGTGCATGGCAAATCTACTACTACTACTGCTATTTCTCCTACCACTACTACTACTACTACTGGCCAACTGCAGGGCAAATCTGCTGCTACTATTTCTGTTGCTGCTGTCACGTCTATTGCTGTTGCTACCTCTACTACTACTGCTACTACTAGCAGTCCAGTGCATGGCAGATACTACTACTATTAGTACTACTGCTTCTGCTGCTGCTACTATTGCTACTGCTACTGCTACTGATAGTAGTGCAGTGCATTGCACATAGTAATACTATTATTACTACTGCTGATGCTGCTACTACGGCTACTGCTAATATCAATACTACGAGCCCAGTGCATGGCAAATCTACTTCTACTGTTACTATTGCTGTTACTACTACTACTACTTCTTACCCAGTGCATGGCGGATACTACTTCTATTTCCACTGCTGCTGCTACCTCTACTGCTGCTGCTATTACTATTACTACTACTACTACTACTAGCACAGTGCATGGCAAATAGTACTAGTATTTCTACTACTGCTGCTGCTGTTGCTATTACTTCTACTACTTCTGCTACTACTAGTAATCCAGTGTGTCGCAAATACTATTCATGTGACTACTGCTGCTGTTGCTACTACTACTGTCAATACTACTAGCCCAGTGCGTGGCAAATATACTACTACTACTGCTAGAGCTGTTACTCTTACTACTACAGGTGGCCCACTGCATGGCAAATCTGCTGCTCCTAGTATTGCTGCTGCTGCCACTTCGACTTCTGCTGCTACCACTACTACTAGGACTTCTACTACTAGCCCAGTGCATGGCAAATACTACTACTTTTACCACTACTGTTGCTGCTACTACTGCTGCTGCAGCTACTTCTATTCTTGCTGGTACTGCTACTACTACAATTAGTTCAGTGCATGGCAAACACTACTACTCTTACCTCTACTGCTGCTGCTGCTACTACTTCTACTACGAGTATTCCAGTTCTTGACGCATACAACTACTTTACTACTGCTGCTGCTGCTGCTACTACTGCTACTACTACTATCAATACTAATAGCCCTGTGCATGGCAAATCTAATACTAGTACTGTTATTGCTGCTACTTCTACTACTACTACTCACACGTTGCAGGGCCAATCTGCTCCAAGTACTACTGCTGCTGCTGCCACTTCTACTCCTGCTGCTACCACTACTAGTACTACTCGCCCAATGCATAGCAAATACTACTATGACTACTACTGCTGCTACTACTACTGCTGCTGCTACTTCTACTGCTGCTGCTGCTACTACTACTACTATTCGCCCAGTGCATGGCAAATACTACTACTATTAGTACTACCGCTGCTGCTTGTACCAATGCTACTACTACTGCTACTACTAATATTCCAGTGCATTGCAAAAACTACTGATACTACTACTACACCCAATGCTGCTACTACTGCTACTACTACTATCAATACTACTATCCCTGTGTATGGCAAATCGGCTCCTTCTACTGCTATGGCTGCTACTGCTACTAGTACTACTGGCCCACTGCAGGACATATCTGCTGCTACTCTTACTGCTGCTGATGTCACTTCTATTCCTGGTGCTACCTCTACTACTGCTGCTACTACTAGTAGTCTAGCGCATGGCAAATACTACTATTACTGCTACTTCTGCTGCTGCTACTACTAGTATCAACACTACTATGCCAGTGCATGGCAAATCTTCTAGTACTACAACTATTAGTGCTAATGCTAATACTGCTACGTGCACACTGCAGGGCTAATCTGCTGCTACTACTACTGATGTTGCTGCCAATTCTACTTCTGCTTCTACCAATACAACTACTATTCCTACTACCCCAGTGCATTTCAAATACTACCAATATTACCAGTACTGCTGCTACTACTACTACTGATGCTAACATTACTGCTGCTGCTACTAGTACTATTACTAGCCCAGTCCATGCCAAATACAACTACTATTACCACTGCTGCTACTATTAGTGCTCTTGCTCTTACGACTACTTCTGCTGCTACTACTGCTACTGCTTCTAATTCTACTGTGGCTGCTACTACTACTGTTACTAATACTACTAGCCCAGGGCATGGCAATGGTATTCTACCATTATTACTACTGCTGCTGCTGCTACTACGTCTACTAGTACTTGTATTACTTGCAGCCCAGTGCATGGCAAATACTACTTCGATTACTACTCCTGATGCTGCTGCTAATACTGCTACGACTAGTATTAATACTACAGCCCAGTGCATGGCAAATCTACTACTACTACGGCTATTTCAGCAAGTGCTACTACTTTTACTGGCCAACTGCAGGGTAAATCTGCTGTCACTAGTACTGCTGCTGTCACTTCTACTGGTGCTGCTACCACTACTACTACTACTACTACTACTACTACTACTACTAACCCAGTTCATGGTAAGTGCTCCTACTGTTACCACTACTGCTGCTACTACTACTAATTCTGTGACTACTACTACTGCTGCTACTAGCACCACTTCTAACCCAGTGCATGGTAAATACTAGTAGTGTAACTAGTAGTGCTGCTGCTGCTACTACAGCTGCTACTGGTAGTACAGTTCATGGCAAATACTACTACTATTAACACAACTGCTACTAGTACTTCTGCTGCTACTATTACTGCAGCTGCAGCTACTTCTAATGCTGCTGCTAATTCTACTACTACTAGTACAGTGCATGGCAAATACCACTATTATGACCACTACTGCTGCAGTTGCTACTACTGTGACTACTACTGCTGCAACTAGTAGTCCAGGGAATGGCAAATACTACTACCATCACTACTACTGCTGCTGATGCTACTAGTACTGCTCCTTCTACTGCAACTACTAGTAGTCCAGTCCTCGGCAAATACTACTACTATGACTCTGACTGCTGCTAAGGCTACCACTGCTACTACTACTAATCCTGTCTGTGCAAATGCTACTATATTACTGCTACTGCTGTTGCTGCTGCCACTACAGCTTCTACTACTATCAATATTAATACCTCTGTGCATGGTCATTCTACTGCCTGTACTGTTATTGCTGCTATTTCTACTACTACTACGTGCCCATTGCTGGGCAAATCTGCTGCTACTACTACTGCTACTGCCGCCACTTCTACTGCTCCTGCTACCATTACTACTACTACTACTACATCTACTACAAGCTAAGCGCATGGCATATACTGCTACTATTACTCCTACTGCTGCTACTCCTACTGCGGCTACTTCTACTGCTGCTGCTACTGCTGCTACTACTACTAATCCAGTCCATGGCAAATGCTACTATATTACTACTACTGCTGCTGCAGCGGCTACTACAGCTACTAGTACAGCTACGACCAGTAGTCCAGTGCATGGCAAATATTGCTACTATTACTGCTACTGCTGCTGCTGCTGCTACTTCTACTACTAGTATTAATAATATTAGCACTGTGTATGGCAAGTCTATTAGTACTACAGCTATTACTGCTGATGCTAATACTTCTTCTGGCCCACTGCGAGTCAAATCTTCTGCTAGTTCTACCCTTGCAGCTGCCACTTCTATTGCTGCTGCTACCACTACTACTGCTACTAGCTCAGTGCATGTAAAATACTACTACTATTACTACTACTGCCACTACTGCTGCTGCTGCTTCTTCTACTGCTGCTGCTACTACTATTGCTTCTGCAGCTACTCCTAGTGCTGCTGCTAATTCTACTACTACTACTAGTCCAGTGCATGGCAAACATATGTACTATGAACACTACTGCTGCTGCTGCGTCTTCTGTGACTACTCTTGGTACTACATGTAGTCCAGGGAATGGCAAATACTACTACTCTTACTACAACTGCTGCTGCTACTACTACTGCTAATACTACTATCAATACTACTAGCTCAGTGCATGGCAAATCTACTACTACTACTGCTATTTCTCCTACCACTACTACTACTACTACTGGCCAACTGCAGGGCAAATCTGCTGCTACTATTTCTGTTGCTGCTGTCACGTCTATTGCTGTTGCTACCTCTACTACTACTGCTACTACTAGCAGTCCAGTGCATGGCAGATACTACTACTATTAGTACTACTGCTTCTGCTGCTGCTACTATTGCTACTGCTACTGCTACTGATAGTAGTGCAGTGCATTGCACATAGTAATACTATTATTACTACTGCTGATGCTGCTACTACGGCTACTGCTAATATCAATACTACGAGCCCAGTGCATGGCAAATCTACTTCTACTGTTACTATTGCTGTTACTACTACTACTACTTCTTACCCAGTGCATGGCGGATACTACTTCTATTTCCACTGCTGCTGCTACCTCTACTGCTGCTGCTATTACTATTACTACTACTACTACTACTAGCACAGTGCATGGCAAATAGTACTAGTATTTCTACTACTGCTGCTGCTGTTGCTATTACTTCTACTACTTCTGCTACTACTAGTAATCCAGTGTGTCGCAAATACTATTCATGTGACTACTGCTGCTGTTGCTACTACTACTGTCAATACTACTAGCCCAGTGCGTGGCAAATATACTACTACTACTGCTAGAGCTGTTACTCTTACTACTACAGGTGGCCCACTGCATGGCAAATCTGCTGCTCCTAGTATTGCTGCTGCTGCCACTTCGACTTCTGCTGCTACCACTACTACTAGGACTTCTACTACTAGCCCAGTGCATGGCAAATACTACTACTTTTACCACTACTGTTGCTGCTACTACTGCTGCTGCAGCTACTTCTATTCTTGCTGGTACTGCTACTACTACAATTAGTTCAGTGCATGGCAAACACTACTACTCTTACCTCTACTGCTGCTGCTGCTACTACTTCTACTACGAGTATTCCAGTTCTTGACGCATACAACTACTTTACTACTGCTGCTGCTGCTGCTACTCCTGCTACTACTACTATCAATACTAATAGCCCTGTGCATGGCAAATCTAATACTAGTACTGTTATTGCTGCTACTTCTACTACTACTACTCACACCTTGCAGGGCCAATCTGCTCCAAGTACTACTGCTGCTGCTGCCACTTCTACTCCTGCTGCTACCACTACTAGTACTACTCGCCCAATGCATAGCAAATACTACTATGACTACTACTGCTGCTACTACTACTGCTGCTGCTACTTCTACTGCTGCTGCTGCTACTACTACTACTATTCGCCCAGTGCATGGCAAATACTACTACTATTAGTACTACCGCTGCTGCTTGTACCAATGCTACTACTACTGCTACTACTAATATTCCAGTGCATTGCAAAAACTACTGATACTACTACTACACCCAATGCTGCTACTACTGCTACTACTACTATCAATACTACTATCCCTGTGTATGGCAAATCGGCTCCTTCTACTGCTATGGCTGCTACTGCTACTAGTACTACTGGCCCACTGCAGGACATATCTGCTGCTACTCTTACTGCTGCTGATGTCACTTCTATTCCTGGTGCTACCTCTACTACTGCTGCTACTACTAGTAGTCTAGCGCATGGCAAATACTACTATTACTGCTACTTCTGCTGCTGCTACTACTAGTATCAACACTACTATGCCAGTGCATGGCAAATCTTCTAGTACTACAACTATTAGTGCTAATGCTAATACTGCTACGTGCACACTGCAGGGCTAATCTGCTGCTACTACTACTGATGTTGCTGCCAATTCTACTTCTGCTTCTACCAATACAACTACTATTCCTACTACCCCAGTGCATTTCAAATACTACCAATATTACCAGTACTGCTGCTACTACTACTACTGATGCTAACATTACTGCTGCTGCTACTAGTACTATTACTAGCCCAGTCCATGCCAAATACAACTACTATTACCACTGCTGCTACTATTAGTGCTCTTGCTCTTACGACTACTTCTGCTGCTACTACTGCTACTGCTTCTAATTCTACTGTGGCTGCTACTACTACTGTTACTAATACTACTAGCCCAGGGCATGGCAATGGTATTCTACCATTATTACTACTGCTGCTGCTGCTACTACGTCTACTAGTACTTGTATTACTTGCAGCCCAGTGCATGGCAAATACTACTTCGATTACTACTCCTGATGCTGCTGCTAATACTGCTACGACTAGTATTAATACTACAGCCCAGTGCATGGCAAATCTACTACTACTACGGCTATTTCAGCAAGTGCTACTACTTTTACTGGCCAACTGCAGGGTAAATCTGCTGTCACTAGTACTGCTGCTGTCACTTCTACTGGTGCTGCTACCACTACTACTACTACTACTACTACTACTACTACTACTAACCCAGTTCATGGTAAGTGCTCCTACTGTTACCACTACTGCTGCTACTACTACTAATTCTGTGACTACTACTACTGCTGCTACTAGCACCACTTCTAACCCAGTGCATGGTAAATACTAGTAGTGTAACTAGTAGTGCTGCTGCTGCTACTACAGCTGCTACTGGTAGTACAGTTCATGGCAAATACTACTACTATTAACACAACTGCTACTAGTACTTCTGCTGCTACTATTACTGCAGCTGCAGCTACTTCTAATGCTGCTGCTAATTCTACTACTACTAGTACAGTGCATGGCAAATACCACTATTATGACCACTACTGCTGCAGTTGCTACTACTGTGACTACTACTGCTGCAACTAGTAGTCCAGGGAATGGCAAATACTACTACCATCACTACTACTGCTGCTGATGCTACTAGTACTGCTCCTTCTACTGCAACTACTAGTAGTCCAGTCCTCGGCAAATACTACTACTATGACTCTGACTGCTGCTAAGGCTACCACTGCTACTACTACTAATCCTGTCTGTGCAAATGCTACTATATTACTGCTACTGCTGTTGCTGCTGCCACTACAGCTTCTACTACTATCAATATTAATACCTCTGTGCATGGTCATTCTACTGCCTGTACTGTTATTGCTGCTATTTCTACTACTACTACGTGCCCATTGCTGGGCAAATCTGCTGCTACTACTACTGCTACTGCCGCCACTTCTACTGCTCCTGCTACCATTACTACTACTACTACTACATCTACTACAAGCTAAGCGCATGGCATATACTGCTACTATTACTCCTACTGCTGCTACTCCTACTGCGGCTACTTCTACTGCTGCTGCTACTGCTGCTACTACTACTAATCCAGTCCATGGCAAATGCTACTATATTACTACTACTGCTGCTGCAGCGGCTACTACAGCTACTAGTACAGCTACGACCAGTAGTCCAGTGCATGGCAAATATTGCTACTATTACTGCTACTGCTGCTGCTGCTGCTACTTCTACTACTAGTATTAATAATATTAGCACTGTGTATGGCAAGTCTATTAGTACTACAGCTATTACTGCTGATGCTAATACTTCTTCTGGCCCACTGCGAGTCAAATCTTCTGCTAGTTCTACCCTTGCAGCTGCCACTTCTATTGCTGCTGCTACCACTACTACTGCTACTAGCTCAGTGCATGTAAAATACTACTACTATTACTACTACTGCCACTACTGCTGCTGCTGCTTCTTCTACTGCTGCTGCTACTACTATTGCTTCTGCAGCTACTCCTAGTGCTGCTGCTAATTCTACTACTACTACTAGTCCAGTGCATGGCAAACATATGTACTATGAACACTACTGCTGCTGCTGCGTCTTCTGTGACTACTCTTGGTACTACATGTAGTCCAGGGAATGGCAAATACTACTACTCTTACTACAACTGCTGCTGCTACTACTACTGCTAATACTACTATCAATACTACTAGCTCAGTGCATGGCAAATCTACTACTACTACTGCTATTTCTCCTACCACTACTACTACTACTACTGGCCAACTGCAGGGCAAATCTGCTGCTACTATTTCTGTTGCTGCTGTCACGTCTATTGCTGTTGCTACCTCTACTACTACTGCTACTACTAGCAGTCCAGTGCATGGCAGATACTACTACTATTAGTACTACTGCTTCTGCTGCTGCTACTATTGCTACTGCTACTGCTACTGATAGTAGTGCAGTGCATTGCACATAGTAATACTATTATTACTACTGCTGATGCTGCTACTACGGCTACTGCTAATATCAATACTACGAGCCCAGTGCATGGCAAATCTACTTCTACTGTTACTATTGCTGTTACTACTACTACTACTTCTTACCCAGTGCATGGCGGATACTACTTCTATTTCCACTGCTGCTGCTACCTCTACTGCTGCTGCTATTACTATTACTACTACTACTACTACTAGCACAGTGCATGGCAAATAGTACTAGTATTTCTACTACTGCTGCTGCTGTTGCTATTACTTCTACTACTTCTGCTACTACTAGTAATCCAGTGTGTCGCAAATACTATTCATGTGACTACTGCTGCTGTTGCTACTACTACTGTCAATACTACTAGCCCAGTGCGTGGCAAATATACTACTACTACTGCTAGAGCTGTTACTCTTACTACTACAGGTGGCCCACTGCATGGCAAATCTGCTGCTCCTAGTATTGCTGCTGCTGCCACTTCGACTTCTGCTGCTACCACTACTACTAGGACTTCTACTACTAGCCCAGTGCATGGCAAATACTACTACTTTTACCACTACTGTTGCTGCTACTACTGCTGCTGCAGCTACTTCTATTCTTGCTGGTACTGCTACTACTACAATTAGTTCAGTGCATGGCAAACACTACTACTCTTACCTCTACTGCTGCTGCTGCTACTACTTCTACTACGAGTATTCCAGTTCTTGACGCATACAACTACTTTACTACTGCTGCTGCTGCTGCTACTCCTGCTACTACTACTATCAATACTAATAGCCCTGTGCATGGCAAATCTAATACTAGTACTGTTATTGCTGCTACTTCTACTACTACTACTCACACCTTGCAGGGCCAATCTGCTCCAAGTACTACTGCTGCTGCTGCCACTTCTACTCCTGCTGCTACCACTACTAGTACTACTCGCCCAATGCATAGCAAATACTACTATGACTACTACTGCTGCTACTACTACTGCTGCTGCTACTTCTACTGCTGCTGCTGCTACTACTACTACTATTCGCCCAGTGCATGGCAAATACTACTACTATTAGTACTACCGCTGCTGCTTGTACCAATGCTACTACTACTGCTACTACTAATATTCCAGTGCATTGCAAAAACTACTGATACTACTACTACACCCAATGCTGCTACTACTGCTACTACTACTATCAATACTACTATCCCTGTGTATGGCAAATCGGCTCCTTCTACTGCTATGGCTGCTACTGCTACTAGTACTACTGGCCCACTGCAGGACATATCTGCTGCTACTCTTACTGCTGCTGATGTCACTTCTATTCCTGGTGCTACCTCTACTACTGCTGCTACTACTAGTAGTCTAGCGCATGGCAAATACTACTATTACTGCTACTTCTGCTGCTGCTACTACTAGTATCAACACTACTATGCCAGTGCATGGCAAATCTTCTACTACTACAACTATTAGTGCTAATGCTAATACTGCTATGTGCACACTGCAGGGCTAATCTGCTGCTACTACTACTGATGTTGCTGCCAATTCTACTTCTGCTTCTACCAATACAACTACTACTCCTACTACCCCAGTGCATTTCAAATACTACCAATATTACCAGTACTGCTGCTACTACTACTACTGATGCTAACATTACTGCTGCTGCTACTAGTACTATTACTAGCCCAGTCCATGCCAAATACAACTACTATTACCACTGCTGCTACTATTAGTGCTCTTGCTCTTACGACTACTTCTGCTGCTACTACTGCTACTGCTTCTAATTCTACTGTGGCTGCTACTACTACTGTTACTAATACTACTAGCCCAGGGCATGGCAATGGTATTCTACCATTATTACTACTGCTGCTGCTGCTACTACGTCTACTAGTACTTGTATTACTTGCAGCCCAGTGCATGGCAAATACTACTTCGATTACTACTCCTGATGCTGCTGCTAATACTGCTACGACTAGTATTAATACTACAGCCCAGTGCATGGCAAATCTACTACTACTACGGCTATTTCAGCAAGTGCTACTACTTTTACTGGCCAACTGCAGGGTAAATCTGCTGTCACTAGTACTGCTGCTGTCACTTCTACTGGTGCTGCTACCACTACTACTACTACTACTACTACTACTACTACTACTAACCCAGTTCATGGTAAGTGCTCCTACTGTTACCACTACTGCTGCTACTACTACTAATTCTGTGACTACTACTACTGCTGCTACTAGCACCACTTCTAACCCAGTGCATGGTAAATACTAGTAGTGTAACTAGTAGTGCTGCTGCTGCTACTACAGCTGCTACTGGTAGTACAGTTCATGGCAAATACTACTACTATTAACACAACTGCTACTAGTACTTCTGCTGCTACTATTACTGCAGCTGCAGCTACTTCTAATGCTGCTGCTACTTCTACTACTACTAGTACAGTGCATGGCAAATACCACTATTATGACCACTACTGCTGCAGTTGCTACTACTGTGACTACTACTGCTGCAACTAGTAGTCCAGGGAATGGCAAATACTACTACCATCACTACTACTGCTGCTGATGCTACTAGTACTGCTCCTTCTACTGCAACTACTAGTAGTCCAGTCCTCGGCAAATACTACTACTATGACTCTGACTGCTGCTAAGGCTACCACTGCTACTACTACTAATCCTGTCTGTGCAAATGCTACTATATTACTGCTACTGCTGTTGCTGCTGCCACTACAGCTTCTACTACTATCAATATTAATACCTCTGTGCATGGTCATTCTACTGCCTGTACTGTTATTGCTGCTATTTCTACTACTACTACGTGCCCATTGCTGGGCAAATCTGCTGCTACTACTACTGCTACTGCCGCCACTTCTACTGCTCCTGCTACCATTACTACTACTACTACTACATCTACTACAAGCTAAGCGCATGGCATATACTGCTACTATTACTCCTACTGCTGCTACTCCTACTGCGGCTACTTCTACTGCTGCTGCTACTGCTGCTACTACTACTAATCCAGTCCATGGCAAATGCTACTATATTACTACTACTGCTGCTGCAGCGGCTACTACAGCTACTAGTACAGCTACGACCAGTAGTCCAGTGCATGGCAAATATTGCTACTATTACTGCTACTGCTGCTGCTGCTGCTACTTCTACTACTAGTATTAATAATATTAGCACTGTGTATGGCAAGTCTATTAGTACTACAGCTATTACTGCTGATGCTAATACTTCTTCTGGCCCACTGCGAGTCAAATCTTCTGCTAGTTCTACCCTTGCAGCTGCCACTTCTATTGCTGCTGCTACCACTACTACTGCTACTAGCTCAGTGCATGTAAAATACTACTACTATTACTACTACTGCCACTACTGCTGCTGCTGCTTCTTCTACTGCTGCTGCTACTACTATTGCTTCTGCAGCTACTCCTAGTGCTGCTGCTAATTCTACTACTACTACTAGTCCAGTGCATGGCAAACATATGTACTATGAACACTACTGCTGCTGCTGCGTCTTCTGTGACTACTCTTGGTACTACATGTAGTCCAGGGAATGGCAAATACTACTACTCTTACTACAACTGCTGCTGCTACTACTACTGCTAATACTACTATCAATACTACTAGCTCAGTGCATGGCAAATCTACTACTACTACTGCTATTTCTCCTACCACTACTACTACTACTACTACTGGCCAACTGCAGGGCAAATCTGCTGCTACTATTTCTGTTGCTGCTGTCACATCTATTGCTGTTGCTACCTCTACTACTACTGCTACTACTAGCAGTCCAGTGCATGGCAGATACTACTACTATTAGTACTACTGCTTCTGCTGCTGCTACTATTGCTACTGCTACTGCTACTGATAGTAGTGCAGTGCATTGCACATAGTAATACTATTATTACTACTGCTGATGCTGCTACTACGGCTACTGCTAATATCAATACTACGAGCCCAGTGCATGGCAAATCTACTTCTACTGTTACTATTGCTGTTACTACTACTACTACTTCTTACCCAGTGCATGGCGGATACTACTTCTATTTCCACTGCTGCTGCTACCTCTACTGCTGCTGCTATTACTATTACTACTACTACTACTACTAGCACAGTGCATGGCAAATAGTACTAGTATTTCTACTACTGCTGCTGCTGTTGCTATTACTTCTACTACTTCTGCTACTACTAGTAATCCAGTGTGTCGCAAATACTATTCATGTGACTACTGCTGCTGTTGCTACTACTACTGTCAATACTACTAGCCCAGTGCGTGGCAAATATACTACTACTACTGCTAGAGCTGTTACTCTTACTACTACAGGTGGCCCACTGCATGGCAAATCTGCTGCTCCTAGTATTGCTGCTGCTGCCACTTCGACTTCTGCTGCTACCACTACTACTAGGACTTCTACTACTAGCCCAGTGCATGGCAAATACTACTACTTTTACCACTACTGTTGCTGCTACTACTGCTGCTGCAGCTACTTCTATTCTTGCTGGTACTGCTACTACTACAATTAGTTCAGTGCATGGCAAACACTACTACTCTTACCTCTACTGCTGCTGCTGCTACTACTTCTACTACGAGTATTCCAGTTCTTGACGCATACAACTACTTTACTACTGCTGCTGCTGCTGCTACTCCTGCTACTACTACTATCAATACTAATAGCCCTGTGCATGGCAAATCTAATACTAGTACTGTTATTGCTGCTACTTCTACTACTACTACTCACACCTTGCAGGGCCAATCTGCTCCAAGTACTACTGCTGCTGCTGCCACTTCTACTCCTGCTGCTACCACTACTAGTACTACTCGCCCAATGCATAGCAAATACTACTATGACTACTACTGCTGCTACTACTACTGCTGCTGCTACTTCTACTGCTGCTGCTGCTACTACTACTACTATTCGCCCAGTGCATGGCAAATACTACTACTATTAGTACTACCGCTGCTGCTTGTACCAATGCTACTACTACTGCTACTACTAATATTCCAGTGCATTGCAAAAACTACTGATACTACTACTACACCCAATGCTGCTACTACTGCTACTACTACTATCAATACTACTATCCCTGTGTATGGCAAATCGGCTCCTTCTACTGCTATGGCTGCTACTGCTACTAGTACTACTGGCCCACTGCAGGACATATCTGCTGCTACTCTTACTGCTGCTGATGTCACTTCTATTCCTGGTGCTACCTCTACTACTGCTGCTACTACTAGTAGTCTAGCGCATGGCAAATACTACTATTACTGCTACTTCTGCTGCTGCTACTACTAGTATCAACACTACTATGCCAGTGCATGGCAAATCTTCTACTACTACAACTATTAGTGCTAATGCTAATACTGCTACGTGCACACTGCAGGGCTAATCTGCTGCTACTACTACTGATGTTGCTGCCAATTCTACTTCTGCTTCTACCAATACAACTACTACTCCTACTACCCCAGTGCATTTCAAATACTACCAATATTACCAGTACTGCTGCTACTACTACTACTGATGCTAACATTACTGCTGCTGCTACTAGTACTATTACTAGCCCAGTCCATGCCAAATACAACTACTATTACCACTGCTGCTACTATTAGTGCTCTTGCTCTTACGACTACTTCTGCTGCTACTACTGCTACTGCTTCTAATTCTACTGTGGCTGCTACTACTACTGTTACTAATACTACTAGCCCAGGGCATGGCAATGGTATTCTACCATTATTACTACTGCTGCTGCTGCTACTACGTCTACTAGTACTTGTATTACTTGCAGCCCAGTGCATGGCAAATACTACTTCGATTACTACTCCTGATGCTGCTGCTAATACTGCTACGACTAGTATTAATACTACAGCCCAGTGCATGGCAAATCTACTACTACTACGGCTATTTCAGCAAGTGCTACTACTTTTACTGGCCAACTGCAGGGTAAATCTGCTGTCACTAGTACTGCTGCTGTCACTTCTACTGGTGCTGCTACCACTACTACTACTACTACTACTACTACTACTACTAACCCAGTTCATGGTAAGTGCTCCTACTGTTACCACTACTGCTGCTACTACTACTAATTCTGTGACTACTACTACTGCTGCTACTAGCACCACTTCTAACCCAGTGCATGGTAAATACTAGTAGTGTAACTAGTAGTGCTGCTGCTGCTACTACAGCTGCTACTGGTAGTACAGTTCATGGCAAATACTACTACTATTAACACAACTGCTACTAGTACTTCTGCTGCTACTATTACTGCAGCTGCAGCTACTTCTAATGCTGCTGCTAATTCTACTACTACTAGTACAGTGCATGGCAAATACCACTATTATGACCACTACTGCTGCAGTTGCTACTACTGTGACTACTACTGCTGCAACTAGTAGTCCAGGGAATGGCAAATACTACTACCATCACTACTACTGCTGCTGATGCTACTAGTACTGCTCCTTCTACTGCAACTACTAGTAGTCCAGTCCTCGGCAAATACTACTACTATGACTCTGACTGCTGCTAAGGCTACCACTGCTACTACTACTAATCCTGTCTGTGCAAATGCTACTATATTACTGCTACTGCTGTTGCTGCTGCCACTACAGCTTCTACTACTATCAATATTAATACCTCTGTGCATGGTCATTCTACTGCCTGTACTGTTATTGCTGCTATTTCTACTACTACTACGTGCCCATTGCTGGGCAAATCTGCTGCTACTACTACTGCTACTGCCGCCACTTCTACTGCTCCTGCTACCATTACTACTACTACTACTACATCTACTACAAGCTAAGCGCATGGCATATACTGCTACTATTACTCCTACTGCTGCTACTCCTACTGCGGCTACTTCTACTGCTGCTGCTACTGCTGCTACTACTACTAATCCAGTCCATGGCAAATGCTACTATATTACTACTACTGCTGCTGCAGCGGCTACTACAGCTACTAGTACAGCTACGACCAGTAGTCCAGTGCATGGCAAATATTGCTACTATTACTGCTACTGCTGCTGCTGCTGCTACTTCTACTACTAGTATTAATAATATTAGCACTGTGTATGGCAAGTCTATTAGTACTACAGCTATTACTGCTGATGCTAATACTTCTTCTGGCCCACTGCGAGTCAAATCTTCTGCTAGTTCTACCCTTGCAGCTGCCACTTCTATTGCTGCTGCTACCACTACTACTGCTACTAGCTCAGTGCATGTAAAATACTACTACTATTACTACTACTGCCACTACTGCTGCTGCTGCTTCTTCTACTGCTGCTGCTACTACTATTGCTTCTGCAGCTACTCCTAGTGCTGCTGCTAATTCTACTACTACTACTAGTCCAGTGCATGGCAAACATATGTACTATGAACACTACTGCTGCTGCTGCGTCTTCTGTGACTACTCTTGGTACTACATGTAGTCCAGGGAATGGCAAATACTACTACTCTTACTACAACTGCTGCTGCTACTACTACTGCTAATACTACTATCAATACTACTAGCTCAGTGCATGGCAAATCTACTACTACTACTGCTATTTCTCCTACCACTACTACTACTACTACTACTGGCCAACTGCAGGGCAAATCTGCTGCTACTATTTCTGTTGCTGCTGTCACATCTATTGCTGTTGCTACCTCTACTACTACTGCTACTACTAGCAGTCCAGTGCATGGCAGATACTACTACTATTAGTACTACTGCTTCTGCTGCTGCTACTATTGCTACTGCTACTGCTACTGATAGTAGTGCAGTGCATTGCACATAGTAATACTATTATTACTACTGCTGATGCTGCTACTACGGCTACTGCTAATATCAATACTACGAGCCCAGTGCATGGCAAATCTACTTCTACTGTTACTATTGCTGTTACTACTACTACTACTTCTTACCCAGTGCATGGCGGATACTACTTCTATTTCCACTGCTGCTGCTACCTCTACTGCTGCTGCTATTACTATTACTACTACTACTACTACTAGCACAGTGCATGGCAAATAGTACTAGTATTTCTACTACTGCTGCTGCTGTTGCTATTACTTCTACTACTTCTGCTACTACTAGTAATCCAGTGTGTCGCAAATACTATTCATGTGACTACTGCTGCTGTTGCTACTACTACTGTCAATACTACTAGCCCAGTGCGTGGCAAATATACTACTACTACTGCTAGAGCTGTTACTCTTACTACTACAGGTGGCCCACTGCATGGCAAATCTGCTGCTCCTAGTATTGCTGCTGCTGCCACTTCGACTTCTGCTGCTACCACTACTACTAGGACTTCTACTACTAGCCCAGTGCATGGCAAATACTACTACTTTTACCACTACTGTTGCTGCTACTACTGCTGCTGCAGCTACTTCTATTCTTGCTGGTACTGCTACTACTACAATTAGTTCAGTGCATGGCAAACACTACTACTCTTACCTCTACTGCTGCTGCTGCTACTACTTCTACTACGAGTATTCCAGTTCTTGACGCATACAACTACTTTACTACTGCTGCTGCTGCTGCTACTACTGCTACTACTACTATCAATACTAATAGCCCTGTGCATGGCAAATCTAATACTAGTACTGTTATTGCTGCTACTTCTACTACTACTACTCACACCTTGCAGGGCCAATCTGCTCCAAGTACTACTGCTGCTGCTGCCACTTCTACTCCTGCTGCTACCACTACTAGTACTACTCGCCCAATGCATAGCAAATACTACTATGACTACTACTGCTGCTACTACTACTGCTGCTGCTACTTCTACTGCTGCTGCTGCTACTACTACTACTATTCGCCCAGTGCATGGCAAATACTACTACTATTAGTACTACCGCTGCTGCTTGTACCAATGCTACTACTACTGCTACTACTAATATTCCAGTGCATTGCAAAAACTACTGATACTACTACTACACCCAATGCTGCTACTACTGCTACTACTACTATCAATACTACTATCCCTGTGTATGGCAAATCGGCTCCTTCTACTGCTATGGCTGCTACTGCTACTAGTACTACTGGCCCACTGCAGGACATATCTGCTGCTACTCTTACTGCTGCTGATGTCACTTCTATTCCTGGTGCTACCTCTACTACTGCTGCTACTACTAGTAGTCTAGCGCATGGCAAATACTACTATTACTGCTACTTCTGCTGCTGCTACTACTAGTATCAACACTACTATGCCAGTGCATGGCAAATCTTCTAGTACTACAACTATTAGTGCTAATGCTAATACTGCTACGTGCACACTGCAGGGCTAATCTGCTGCTACTACTACTGATGTTGCTGCCAATTCTACTTCTGCTTCTACCAATACAACTACTACTCCTACTACCCCAGTGCATTTCAAATACTACCAATATTACCAGTACTGCTGCTACTACTACTACTGATGCTAACATTACTGCTGCTGCTACTAGTACTATTACTAGCCCAGTCCATGCCAAATACAACTACTATTACCACTGCTGCTACTATTAGTGCTCTTGCTCTTACGACTACTTCTGCTGCTACTACTGCTACTGCTTCTAATTCTACTGTGGCTGCTACTACTACTGTTACTAATACTACTAGCCCAGGGCATGGCAATGGTATTCTACCATTATTACTACTGCTGCTGCTGCTACTACGTCTACTAGTACTTGTATTACTTGCAGCCCAGTGCATGGCAAATACTACTTCGATTACTACTCCTGATGCTGCTGCTAATACTGCTACGACTAGTATTAATACTACAGCCCAGTGCATGGCAAATCTACTACTACTACGGCTATTTCAGCAAGTGCTACTACTTTTACTGGCCAACTGCAGGGTAAATCTGCTGTCACTAGTACTGCTGCTGTCACTTCTACTGGTGCTGCTACCACTACTACTACTACTACTACTACTACTACTACTACTACTAACCCAGTTCATGGTAAGTGCTCCTACTGTTACCACTACTGCTGCTACTACTACTAATTCTGTGACTACTACTACTGCTGCTACTAGCACCACTTCTAACCCAGTGCATGGTAAATACTAGTAGTGTAACTAGTAGTGCTGCTGCTGCTACTACAGCTGCTACTGGTAGTACAGTTCATGGCAAATACTACTACTATTAACACAACTGCTACTAGTACTTCTGCTGCTACTATTACTGCAGCTGCAGCTACTTCTAATGCTGCTGCTAATTCTACTACTACTAGTACAGTGCATGGCAAATACCACTATTATGACCACTACTGCTGCAGTTGCTACTACTGTGACTACTACTGCTGCAACTAGTAGTCCAGGGAATGGCAAATACTACTACCATCACTACTACTGCTGCTGATGCTACTAGTACTGCTCCTTCTACTGCAACTACTAGTAGTCCAGTCCTCGGCAAATACTACTACTATGACTCTGACTGCTGCTAAGGCTACCACTGCTACTACTACTAATCCTGTCTGTGCAAATGCTACTATATTACTGCTACTGCTGTTGCTGCTGCCACTACAGCTTCTACTACTATCAATATTAATACCTCTGTGCATGGTCATTCTACTGCCTGTACTGTTATTGCTGCTATTTCTACTACTACTACGTGCCCATTGCTGGGCAAATCTGCTGCTACTACTACTGCTACTGCCGCCACTTCTACTGCTCCTGCTACCATTACTACTACTACTACTACATCTACTACAAGCTAAGCGCATGGCATATACTGCTACTATTACTCCTACTGCTGCTACTCCTACTGCGGCTACTTCTACTGCTGCTGCTACTGCTGCTACTACTACTAATCCAGTCCATGGCAAATGCTACTATATTACTACTACTGCTGCTGCAGCGGCTACTACAGCTACTAGTACAGCTACGACCAGTAGTCCAGTGCATGGCAAATATTGCTACTATTACTGCTACTGCTGCTGCTGCTGCTACTTCTACTACTAGTATTAATAATATTAGCACTGTGTATGGCAAGTCTATTAGTACTACAGCTATTACTGCTGATGCTAATACTTCTTCTGGCCCACTGCGAGTCAAATCTTCTGCTAGTTCTACCCTTGCAGCTGCCACTTCTATTGCTGCTGCTACCACTACTACTGCTACTAGCTCAGTGCATGTAAAATACTACTACTATTACTACTACTGCCACTACTGCTGCTGCTGCTTCTTCTACTGCTGCTGCTACTACTATTGCTTCTGCAGCTACTCCTAGTGCTGCTGCTAATTCTACTACTACTACTAGTCCAGTGCATGGCAAACATATGTACTATGAACACTACTGCTGCTGCTGCGTCTTCTGTGACTACTCTTGGTACTACATGTAGTCCAGGGAATGGCAAATACTACTACTCTTACTACAACTGCTGCTGCTACTACTACTGCTAATACTACTATCAATACTACTAGCTCAGTGCATGGCAAATCTACTACTACTACTGCTATTTCTCCTACCACTACTACTACTACTACTGGCCAACTGCAGGGCAAATCTGCTGCTACTATTTCTGTTGCTGCTGTCACGTCTATTGCTGTTGCTACCTCTACTACTACTGCTACTACTAGCAGTCCAGTGCATGGCAGATACTACTACTATTAGTACTACTGCTTCTGCTGCTGCTACTATTGCTACTGCTACTGCTACTGATAGTAGTGCAGTGCATTGCACATAGTAATACTATTATTACTACTGCTGATGCTGCTACTACGGCTACTGCTAATATCAATACTACGAGCCCAGTGCATGGCAAATCTACTTCTACTCTTACTATTGCTGTTACTACTACTACTACTTCTTACCCAGTGCATGGCGGATACTACTTCTATTTCCACTGCTGCTGCTACCTCTACTGCTGCTGCTATTACTATTACTACTACTACTACTACTAGCACAGTGCATGGCAAATAGTACTAGTATTTCTACTACTGCTGCTGCTGTTGCTATTACTTCTACTACTTCTGCTACTACTAGTAATCCAGTGTGTCGCAAATACTATTCATGTGACTACTGCTGCTGTTGCTACTACTACTGTCAATACTACTAGCCCAGTGCGTGGCAAATATACTACTACTACTGCTAGAGCTGTTACTCTTACTACTACAGGTGGCCCACTGCATGGCAAATCTGCTGCTCCTAGTATTGCTGCTGCTGCCACTTCGACTTCTGCTGCTACCACTACTACTAGGACTTCTACTACTAGCCCAGTGCATGGCAAATACTACTACTTTTACCACTACTGTTGCTGCTACTACTGCTGCTGCAGCTACTTCTATTCTTGCTGGTACTGCTACTACTACAATTAGTTCAGTGCATGGCAAACACTACTACTCTTACCTCTACTGCTGCTGCTGCTACTACTTCTACTACGAGTATTCCAGTTCTTGACGCATACAACTACTTTACTACTGCTGCTGCTGCTGCTACTCCTGCTACTACTACTATCAATACTAATAGCCCTGTGCATGGCAAATCTAATACTAGTACTGTTATTGCTGCTACTTCTACTACTACTACTCACACCTTGCAGGGCCAATCTGCTCCAAGTACTACTGCTGCTGCTGCCACTTCTACTCCTGCTGCTACCACTACTAGTACTACTCGCCCAATGCATAGCAAATACTACTATGACTACTACTGCTGCTACTACTACTGCTGCTGCTACTTCTACTGCTGCTGCTGCTACTACTACTACTATTCGCCCAGTGCATGGCAAATACTACTACTATTAGTACTACCGCTGCTGCTTGTACCAATGCTACTACTACTGCTACTACTAATATTCCAGTGCATTGCAAAAACTACTGATACTACTACTACACCCAATGCTGCTACTACTACTATCAATACTACTATCCCTGTGTATGGCAAATCGGCTCCTTCTACTGCTATGGCTGCTACTGCTACTAGTACTACTGGCCCACTGCAGGACATATCTGCTGCTACTCTTACTGCTGCTGATGTCACTTCTATTCCTGGTGCTACCTCTACTACTGCTGCTACTACTAGTAGTCTAGCGCATGGCAAATACTACTATTACTGCTACTTCTGCTGCTGCTACTACTAGTATCAACACTACTATGCCAGTGCATGGCAAATCTTCTACTACTACAACTATTAGTGCTAATGCTAATACTGCTACGTGCACACTGCAGGGCTAATCTGCTGCTACTACTACTGATGTTGCTGCCAATTCTACTTCTGCTTCTACCAATACAACTACTACTCCTACTACCCCAGTGCATTTCAAATACTACCAATATTACCAGTACTGCTGCTACTACTACTACTGATGCTAACATTACTGCTGCTGCTACTAGTACTATTACTAGCCCAGTCCATGCCAAATACAACTACTATTACCACTGCTGCTACTATTAGTGCTCTTGCTCTTACGACTACTTCTGCTGCTACTACTGCTACTGCTTCTAATTCTACTGTGGCTGCTACTACTACTGTTACTAATACTACTAGCCCAGGGCATGGCAATGGTATTCTACCATTATTACTACTGCTGCTGCTGCTACTACGTCTACTAGTACTTGTATTACTTGCAGCCCAGTGCATGGCAAATACTACTTCGATTACTACTCCTGATGCTGCTGCTAATACTGCTACGACTAGTATTAATACTACAGCCCAGTGCATGGCAAATCTACTACTACTACGGCTATTTCAGCAAGTGCTACTACTTTTACTGGCCAACTGCAGGGTAAATCTGCTGTCACTAGTACTGCTGCTGTCACTTCTACTGGTGCTGCTACCACTACTACTACTACTACTACTACTACTACTACTACTACTACTAACCCAGTTCATGGTAAGTGCTCCTACTGTTACCACTACTGCTGCTACTACTACTAATTCTGTGACTACTACTACTGCTGCTACTAGCACCACTTCTAACCCAGTGCATGGTAAATACTAGTAGTGTAACTAGTAGTGCTGCTGCTGCTACTACAGCTGCTACTGGTAGTACAGTTCATGGCAAATACTACTACTATTAACACAACTGCTACTAGTACTTCTGCTGCTACTATTACTGCAGCTGCAGCTACTTCTAATGCTGCTGCTAATTCTACTACTACTAGTACAGTGCATGGCAAATACCACTATTATGACCACTACTGCTGCAGTTGCTACTACTGTGACTACTACTGCTGCAACTAGTAGTCCAGGGAATGGCAAATACTACTACCATCACTACTACTGCTGCTGATGCTACTAGTACTGCTCCTTCTACTGCAACTACTAGTAGTCCAGTCCTCGGCAAATACTACTACTATGACTCTGACTGCTGCTAAGGCTACCACTGCTACTACTACTAATCCTGTCTGTGCAAATGCTACTATATTACTGCTACTGCTGTTGCTGCTGCCACTACAGCTTCTACTACTATCAATATTAATACCTCTGTGCATGGTCATTCTACTGCCTGTACTGTTATTGCTGCTATTTCTACTACTACTACGTGCCCATTGCTGGGCAAATCTGCTGCTACTACTACTGCTACTGCCGCCACTTCTACTGCTCCTGCTACCATTACTACTACTACTACTACATCTACTACAAGCTAAGCGCATGGCATATACTGCTACTATTACTCCTACTGCTGCTACTCCTACTGCGGCTACTTCTACTGCTGCTGCTACTGCTGCTACTACTACTAATCCAGTCCATGGCAAATGCTACTATATTACTACTACTGCTGCTGCAGCGGCTACTACAGCTACTAGTACAGCTACGACCAGTAGTCCAGTGCATGGCAAATATTGCTACTATTACTGCTACTGCTGCTGCTGCTGCTACTTCTACTACTAGTATTAATAATATTAGCACTGTGTATGGCAAGTCTATTAGTACTACAGCTATTACTGCTGATGCTAATACTTCTTCTGGCCCACTGCGAGTCAAATCTTCTGCTAGTTCTACCCTTGCAGCTGCCACTTCTATTGCTGCTGCTACCACTACTACTGCTACTAGCTCAGTGCATGTAAAATACTACTACTATTACTACTACTGCCACTACTGCTGCTGCTGCTTCTTCTACTGCTGCTGCTACTACTATTGCTTCTGCAGCTACTCCTAGTGCTGCTGCTAATTCTACTACTACTACTAGTCCAGTGCATGGCAAACATATGTACTATGAACACTACTGCTGCTGCTGCGTCTTCTGTGACTACTCTTGGTACTACATGTAGTCCAGGGAATGGCAAATACTACTACTCTTACTACAACTGCTGCTGCTACTACTACTGCTAATACTACTATCAATACTACTAGCTCAGTGCATGGCAAATCTACTACTACTACTGCTATTTCTCCTACCACTACTACTACTACTACTGGCCAACTGCAGGGCAAATCTGCTGCTACTATTTCTGTTGCTGCTGTCACGTCTATTGCTGTTGCTACCTCTACTACTACTGCTACTACTAGCAGTCCAGTGCATGGCAGATACTACTACTATTAGTACTACTGCTTCTGCTGCTGCTACTATTGCTACTGCTACTGCTACTGATAGTAGTGCAGTGCATTGCACATAGTAATACTATTATTACTACTGCTGATGCTGCTACTACGGCTACTGCTAATATCAATACTACGAGCCCAGTGCATGGCAAATCTACTTCTACTGTTACTATTGCTGTTACTACTACTACTACTTCTTACCCAGTGCATGGCGGATACTACTTCTATTTCCACTGCTGCTGCTACCTCTACTGCTGCTGCTATTACTATTACTACTACTACTACTACTAGCACAGTGCATGGCAAATAGTACTAGTATTTCTACTACTGCTGCTGCTGTTGCTATTACTTCTACTACTTCTGCTACTACTAGTAATCCAGTGTGTCGCAAATACTATTCATGTGACTACTGCTGCTGTTGCTACTACTACTGTCAATACTACTAGCCCAGTGCGTGGCAAATATACTACTACTACTGCTAGAGCTGTTACTCTTACTACTACAGGTGGCCCACTGCATGGCAAATCTGCTGCTCCTAGTATTGCTGCTGCTGCCACTTCGACTTCTGCTGCTACCACTACTACTAGGACTTCTACTACTAGCCCAGTGCATGGCAAATACTACTACTTTTACCACTACTGTTGCTGCTACTACTGCTGCTGCAGCTACTTCTATTCTTGCTGGTACTGCTACTACTACAATTAGTTCAGTGCATGGCAAACACTACTACTCTTACCTCTACTGCTGCTGCTGCTACTACTTCTACTACGAGTATTCCAGTTCTTGACGCATACAACTACTTTACTACTGCTGCTCCTGCTGCTACTACTACTGCTACTACTACTATCAATACTAATAGCCCTGTGCATGGCAAATCTAATACTAGTACTGTTATTGCTGCTACTTCTACTACTACTACTCACACCTTGCAGGGCCAATCTGCTCCAAGTACTACTGCTGCTGCTGCCACTTCTACTCCTGCTGCTACCACTACTAGTACTACTCGCCCAATGCATAGCAAATACTACTATGACTACTACTGCTGCTACTACTACTGCTGCTGCTACTTCTACTGCTGCTGCTGCTACTACTACTACTATTCGCCCAGTGCATGGCAAATACTACTACTATTAGTACTACCGCTGCTGCTTGTACCAATGCTACTACTACTGCTACTACTAATATTCCAGTGCATTGCAAAAACTACTGATACTACTACTACACCCAATGCTGCTACTACTGCTACTACTACTATCAATACTACTATCCCTGTGTATGGCAAATCGGCTCCTTCTACTGCTATGGCTGCTACTGCTACTAGTACTACTGGCCCACTGCAGGACATATCTGCTGCTACTCTTACTGCTGCTGATGTCACTTCTATTCCTGGTGCTACCTCTACTACTGCTGCTACTACTAGTAGTCTAGCGCATGGCAAATACTACTATTACTGCTACTTCTGCTGCTGCTACTACTAGTATCAACACTACTATGCCAGTGCATGGCAAATCTTCTACTACTACAACTATTAGTGCTAATGCTAATACTGCTACGTGCACACTGCAGGGCTAATCTGCTGCTACTACTACTGATGTTGCTGCCAATTCTACTTCTGCTTCTACCAATACAACTACTACTCCTACTACCCCAGTGCATTTCAAATACTACCAATATTACCAGTACTGCTGCTACTACTACTACTGATGCTAACATTACTGCTGCTGCTACTAGTACTATTACTAGCCCAGTCCATGCCAAATACAACTACTATTACCACTGCTGCTACTATTAGTGCTCTTGCTCTTACGACTACTTCTGCTGCTACTACTGCTACTGCTTCTAATTCTACTGTGGCTGCTACTACTACTGTTACTAATACTACTAGCCCAGGGCATGGCAATGGTATTCTACCATTATTACTACTGCTGCTGCTGCTACTACGTCTACTAGTACTTGTATTACTTGCAGCCCAGTGCATGGCAAATACTACTTCGATTACTACTCCTGATGCTGCTGCTAATACTGCTACGACTAGTATTAATACTACAGCCCAGTGCATGGCAAATCTACTACTACTACGGCTATTTCAGCAAGTGCTACTACTTTTACTGGCCAACTGCAGGGTAAATCTGCTGTCACTAGTACTGCTGCTGTCACTTCTACTGGTGCTGCTACCACTACTACTACTACTACTACTACTACTACTACTACTAACCCAGTTCATGGTAAGTGCTCCTACTGTTACCACTACTGCTGCTACTACTACTAATTCTGTGACTACTACTACTGCTGCTACTAGCACCACTTCTAACCCAGTGCATGGTAAATACTAGTAGTGTAACTAGTAGTGCTGCTGCTGCTACTACAGCTGCTACTGGTAGTACAGTTCATGGCAAATACTACTACTATTAACACAACTGCTACTAGTACTTCTGCTGCTACTATTACTGCAGCTGCAGCTACTTCTAATGCTGCTGCTAATTCTACTACTACTAGTACAGTGCATGGCAAATACCACTATTATGACCACTACTGCTGCAGTTGCTACTACTGTGACTACTACTGCTGCAACTAGTAGTCCAGGGAATGGCAAATACTACTACCATCACTACTACTGCTGCTGATGCTACTAGTACTGCTCCTTCTACTGCAACTACTAGTAGTCCAGTCCTCGGCAAATACTACTACTATGACTCTGACTGCTGCTAAGGCTACCACTGCTACTACTACTAATCCTGTCTGTGCAAATGCTACTATATTACTGCTACTGCTGTTGCTGCTGCCACTACAGCTTCTACTACTATCAATATTAATACCTCTGTGCATGGTCATTCTACTGCCTGTACTGTTATTGCTGCTATTTCTACTACTACTACGTGCCCATTGCTGGGCAAATCTGCTGCTACTACTACTGCTACTGCCGCCACTTCTACTGCTCCTGCTACCATTACTACTACTACTACTACATCTACTACAAGCTAAGCGCATGGCATATACTGCTACTATTACTCCTACTGCTGCTACTCCTACTGCGGCTACTTCTACTGCTGCTGCTACTGCTGCTACTACTACTAATCCAGTCCATGGCAAATGCTACTATATTACTACTACTGCTGCTGCAGCGGCTACTACAGCTACTAGTACAGCTACGACCAGTAGTCCAGTGCATGGCAAATATTGCTACTATTACTGCTACTGCTGCTGCTGCTGCTACTTCTACTACTAGTATTAATAATATTAGCACTGTGTATGGCAAGTCTATTAGTACTACAGCTATTACTGCTGATGCTAATACTTCTTCTGGCCCACTGCGAGTCAAATCTTCTGCTAGTTCTACCCTTGCAGCTGCCACTTCTATTGCTGCTGCTACCACTACTACTGCTACTAGCTCAGTGCATGTAAAATACTACTACTATTACTACTACTGCCACTACTGCTGCTGCTGCTTCTTCTACTGCTGCTGCTACTACTATTGCTTCTGCAGCTACTCCTAGTGCTGCTGCTAATTCTACTACTACTACTAGTCCAGTGCATGGCAAACATATGTACTATGAACACTACTGCTGCTGCTGCGTCTTCTGTGACTACTCTTGGTACTACATGTAGTCCAGGGAATGGCAAATACTACTACTCTTACTACAACTGCTGCTGCTACTACTACTGCTAATACTACTATCAATACTACTAGCTCAGTGCATGGCAAATCTACTACTACTACTGCTATTTCTCCTACCACTACTACTACTACTACTGGCCAACTGCAGGGCAAATCTGCTGCTACTATTTCTGTTGCTGCTGTCACGTCTATTGCTGTTGCTACCTCTACTACTACTGCTACTACTAGCAGTCCAGTGCATGGCAGATACTACTACTATTAGTACTACTGCTTCTGCTGCTGCTACTATTGCTACTGCTACTGCTACTGATAGTAGTGCAGTGCATTGCACATAGTAATACTATTATTACTACTGCTGATGCTGCTACTACGGCTACTGCTAATATCAATACTACGAGCCCAGTGCATGGCAAATCTACTTCTACTGTTACTATTGCTGTTACTACTACTACTACTTCTTACCCAGTGCATGGCGGATACTACTTCTATTTCCACTGCTGCTGCTACCTCTACTGCTGCTGCTATTACTATTACTACTACTACTACTACTAGCACAGTGCATGGCAAATAGTACTAGTATTTCTACTACTGCTGCTGCTGTTGCTATTACTTCTACTACTTCTGCTACTACTAGTAATCCAGTGTGTCGCAAATACTATTCATGTGACTACTGCTGCTGTTGCTACTACTACTGTCAATACTACTAGCCCAGTGCGTGGCAAATATACTACTACTACTGCTAGAGCTGTTACTCTTACTACTACAGGTGGCCCACTGCATGGCAAATCTGCTGCTCCTAGTATTGCTGCTGCTGCCACTTCGACTTCTGCTGCTACCACTACTACTAGGACTTCTACTACTAGCCCAGTGCATGGCAAATACTACTACTTTTACCACTACTGTTGCTGCTACTACTGCTGCTGCAGCTACTTCTATTCTTGCTGGTACTGCTACTACTACAATTAGTTCAGTGCATGGCAAACACTACTACTCTTACCTCTACTGCTGCTGCTGCTACTACTTCTACTACGAGTATTCCAGTTCTTGACGCATACAACTACTTTACTACTGCTGCTGCTGCTGCTACTACTACTGCTACTACTACTATCAATACTAATAGCCCTGTGCATGGCAAATCTAATACTAGTACTGTTATTGCTGCTACTTCTACTACTACTACTCACACCTTGCAGGGCCAATCTGCTCCAACTACTACTGCTGCTGCTGCCACTTCTACTCCTGCTGCTACCACTACTAGTACTACTCGCCCAATGCATAGCAAATACTACTATGACTACTACTGCTGCTACTACTACTGCTGCTGCTACTTCTACTGCTGCTGCTGCTACTACTACTACTATTCGCCCAGTGCATGGCAAATACTACTACTATTAGTACTACCGCTGCTGCTTGTACCAATGCTACTACTACTGCTACTACTAATATTCCAGTGCATTGCAAAAACTACTGATACTACTACTACACCCAATGCTGCTACTACTGCTACTACTACTATCAATACTACTATCCCTGTGTATGGCAAATCGGCTCCTTCTACTGCTATGGCTGCTACTGCTACTAGTACTACTGGCCCACTGCAGGACATATCTGCTGCTACTCTTACTGCTGCTGATGTCACTTCTATTCCTGGTGCTACCTCTACTACTGCTGCTACTACTAGTAGTCTAGCGCATGGCAAATACTACTATTACTGCTACTTCTGCTGCTGCTACTACTAGTATCAACACTACTATGCCAGTGCATGGCAAATCTTCTACTACTACAACTATTAGTGCTAATGCTAATACTGCTACGTGCACACTGCAGGGCTAATCTGCTGCTACTACTACTGATGTTGCTGCCAATTCTACTTCTGCTTCTACCAATACAACTACTACTCCTACTACCCCAGTGCATTTCAAATACTACCAATATTACCAGTACTGCTGCTACTACTACTACTGATGCTAACATTACTGCTGCTGCTACTAGTACTATTACTAGCCCAGTCCATGCCAAATACAACTACTATTACCACTGCTGCTACTATTAGTGCTCTTGCTCTTACGACTACTTCTGCTGCTACTACTGCTACTGCTTCTAATTCTACTGTGGCTGCTACTACTACTGTTACTAATACTACTAGCCCAGGGCATGGCAATGGTATTCTACCATTATTACTACTGCTGCTGCTGCTACTACGTCTACTAGTACTTGTATTACTTGCAGCCCAGTGCATGGCAAATACTACTTCGATTACTACTCCTGATGCTGCTGCTAATACTGCTACGACTAGTATTAATACTACAGCCCAGTGCATGGCAAATCTACTACTACTACGGCTATTTCAGCAAGTGCTACTACTTTTACTGGCCAACTGCAGGGTAAATCTGCTGTCACTAGTACTGCTGCTGTCACTTCTACTGGTGCTGCTACCACTACTACTACTACTACTACTACTACTACTACTACTAACCCAGTTCATGGTAAGTGCTCCTACTGTTACCACTACTGCTGCTACTACTACTAATTCTGTGACTACTACTACTGCTGCTACTAGCACCACTTCTAACCCAGTGCATGGTAAATACTAGTAGTGTAACTAGTAGTGCTGCTGCTGCTACTACAGCTGCTACTGGTAGTACAGTTCATGGCAAATACTACTACTATTAACACAACTGCTACTAGTACTTCTGCTGCTACTATTACTGCAGCTGCAGCTACTTCTAATGCTGCTGCTAATTCTACTACTACTAGTACAGTGCATGGCAAATACCACTATTATGACCACTACTGCTGCAGTTGCTACTACTGTGACTACTACTGCTGCAACTAGTAGTCCAGGGAATGGCAAATACTACTACCATCACTACTACTGCTGCTGATGCTACTAGTACTGCTCCTTCTACTGCAACTACTAGTAGTCCAGTCCTCGGCAAATACTACTACTATGACTATGACTGCTGCTAAGGCTACCACTGCTACTACTACTAATCCTGTCTGTGCAAATGCTACTATATTACTGCTACTGCTGTTGCTGCTGCCACTACAGCTTCTACTACTATCAATATTAATACCTCTGTGCATGGTCATTCTACTGCCTGTACTGTTATTGCTGCTATTTCTACTACTACTACGTGCCCATTGCTGGGCAAATCTGCTGCTACTACTACTGCTACTGCCGCCACTTCTACTGCTCCTGCTACCATTACTACTACTACTACTACATCTACTACAAGCTAAGCGCATGGCATATACTGCTACTATTACTCCTACTGCTGCTACTCCTACTGCGGCTACTTCTACTGCTGCTGCTACTGCTGCTACTACTACTAATCCAGTCCATGGCAAATGCTACTATATTACTACTACTGCTGCTGCAGCGGCTACTACAGCTACTAGTACAGCTACGACCAGTAGTCCAGTGCATGGCAAATATTGCTACTATTACTGCTACTGCTGCTGCTGCTGCTACTTCTACTACTAGTATTAATAATATTAGCACTGTGTATGGCAAGTCTATTAGTACTACAGCTATTACTGCTGATGCTAATACTTCTTCTGGCCCACTGCGAGTCAAATCTTCTGCTAGTTCTACCCTTGCAGCTGCCACTTCTATTGCTGCTGCTACCACTACTACTGCTACTAGCTCAGTGCATGTAAAATACTACTACTATTACTACTACTGCCACTACTGCTGCTGCTGCTTCTTCTACTGCTGCTGCTACTACTATTGCTTCTGCAGCTACTCCTAGTGCTGCTGCTAATTCTACTACTACTACTAGTCCAGTGCATGGCAAACATATGTACTATGAACACTACTGCTGCTGCTGCGTCTTCTGTGACTACTCTTGGTACTACATGTAGTCCAGGGAATGGCAAATACTACTACTCTTACTACAACTGCTGCTGCTACTACTACTGCTAATACTACTATCAATACTACTAGCTCAGTGCATGGCAAATCTACTACTACTACTGCTATTTCTCCTACCACTACTACTACTACTACTACTGGCCAACTGCAGGGCAAATCTGCTGCTACTATTTCTGTTGCTGCTGTCACATCTATTGCTGTTGCTACCTCTACTACTACTGCTACTACTAGCAGTCCAGTGCATGGCAGATACTACTACTATTAGTACTACTGCTTCTGCTGCTGCTACTATTGCTACTGCTACTGCTACTGATAGTAGTGCAGTGCATTGCACATAGTAATACTATTATTACTACTGCTGATGCTGCTACTACGGCTACTGCTAATATCAATACTACGAGCCCAGTGCATGGCAAATCTACTTCTACTGTTACTATTGCTGTTACTACTACTACTACTTCTTACCCAGTGCATGGCGGATACTACTTCTATTTCCACTGCTGCTGCTACCTCTACTGCTGCTGCTATTACTATTACTACTACTACTACTACTAGCACAGTGCATGGCAAATAGTACTAGTATTTCTACTACTGCTGCTGCTGTTGCTATTACTTCTACTACTTCTGCTACTACTAGTAATCCAGTGTGTCGCAAATACTATTCATGTGACTACTGCTGCTGTTGCTACTACTACTGTCAATACTACTAGCCCAGTGCGTGGCAAATATACTACTACTACTGCTAGAGCTGTTACTCTTACTACTACAGGTGGCCCACTGCATGGCAAATCTGCTGCTCCTAGTATTGCTGCTGCTGCCACTTCGACTTCTGCTGCTACCACTACTACTAGGACTTCTACTACTAGCCCAGTGCATGGCAAATACTACTACTTTTACCACTACTGTTGCTGCTACTACTGCTGCTGCAGCTACTTCTATTCTTGCTGGTACTGCTACTACTACAATAAGTTCAGTGCATGGCAAACACTACTACTCTTACCTCTACTGCTGCTGCTGCTACTACTTCTACTACGAGTATTCCAGTTCTTGACGCATACAACTACTTTACTACTGCTGCTCCTGCTGCTACTACTACTGCTACTACTACTATCAATACTAATAGCCCTGTGCATGGCAAATCTAATACTAGTACTGTTATTGCTGCTACTTCTACTACTACTACTCACACCTTGCAGGGCCAATCTGCTCCAACTACTACTGCTGCTGCTGCCACTTCTACTCCTGCTGCTACCACTACTAGTACTACTCGCCCAATGCATAGCAAATACTACTATGACTACTACTGCTGCTACTACTACTGCTGCTGCTACTTCTACTGCTGCTGCTGCTACTACTACTACTATTCGCCCAGTGCATGGCAAATACTACTACTATTAGTACTACCGCTGCTGCTTGTACCAATGCTACTACTACTGCTACTACTAATATTCCAGTGCATTGCAAAAACTACTGATACTACTACTACACCCAATGCTGCTACTACTGCTACTACTACTATCAATACTACTATCCCTGTGTATGGCAAATCGGCTCCTTCTACTGCTATGGCTGCTACTGCTACTAGTACTACTGGCCCACTGCAGGACATATCTGCTGCTACTCTTACTGCTGCTGATGTCACTTCTATTCCTGGTGCTACCTCTACTACTGCTGCTACTACTAGTAGTCTAGCGCATGGCAAATACTACTATTACTACTACTTCTGCTGCTGCTACTACTAGTATCAACACTACTATGCCAGTGCATGGCAAATCTTCTAGTACTACAACTATTAGTGCTAATGCTAATACTGCTACGTGCACACTGCAGGGCTAATCTGCTGCTACTACTACTGATGTTGCTGCCAATTCTACTTCTGCTTCTACCAATACAACTACTACTCCTACTACCCCAGTGCATTTCAAATACTACCAATATTACCAGTACTGCTGCTACTACTACTACTGATGCTAACATTACTGCTGCTGCTACTAGTACTATTACTAGCCCAGTCCATGCCAAATACAACTACTATTACCACTGCTGCTACTATTAGTGCTCTTGCTCTTACGACTACTTCTGCTGCTACTACTGCTACTGCTTCTAATTCTACTGTGGCTGCTACTACTACTGTTACTAATACTACTAGCCCAGGGCATGGCAATGGTATTCTACCATTATTACTACTGCTGCTGCTGCTACTACGTCTACTAGTACTTGTATTACTTGCAGCCCAGTGCATGGCAAATACTACTTCGATTACTACTCCTGATGCTGCTGCTAATACTGCTACGACTAGTATTAATACTACAGCCCAGTGCATGGCAAATCTACTACTACTACGGCTATTTCAGCAAGTGCTACTACTTTTACTGGCCAACTGCAGGGTAAATCTGCTGTCACTAGTACTGCTGCTGTCACTTCTACTGGTGCTGCTACCACTACTACTACTACTACTACTACTACTACTACTAACCCAGTTCATGGTAAGTGCTCCTACTGTTACCACTACTGCTGCTACTACTACTAATTCTGTGACTACTACTACTGCTGCTACTAGCACCACTTCTAACCCAGTGCACGATAAATACTAGTAGTGTAACTAGTAGTGCTGCTGCTGCTACTACAGCTGCTACTGGTAGTACAGTTCATGGCAAATACTACTACTATTAACACAACTGCTACTAGTACTTCTGCTGCTACTATTACTGCAGCTGCAGCTACTTCTAATGCTGCTGCTAATTCTACTACTACTAGTACAGTGCATGGCAAATACCACTATTATGACCACTACTGCTGCAGTTGCTACTACTGTGACTACTACTGCTGCAACTAGTAGTCCAGGGAATGGCAAATACTACTACCATCACTACTACTGCTGCTGATGCTACTAGTACTGCTCCTTCTACTGCAACTACTAGTAGTCCAGTCCTCGGCAAATACTACTACTATGACTCTGACTGCTGCTAAGGCTACCACTGCTACTACTACTAATCCTGTCTGTGCAAATGCTACTATATTACTGCTACTGCTGTTGCTGCTGCCACTACAGCTTCTACTACTATCAATATTAATACCTCTGTGCATGGTCATTCTACTGCCTGTACTGTTATTGCTGCTATTTCTACTACTACTACGTGCCCATTGCTGGGCAAATCTGCTGCTACTACTACTGCTACTGCCGCCACTTCTACTGCTCCTGCTACCATTACTACTACTACTACTACATCTACTACAAGCTAAGCGCATGGCATATACTGCTACTATTACTCCTACTGCTGCTACTCCTACTGCGGCTACTTCTACTGCTGCTGCTACTGCTGCTACTACTACTAATCCAGTCCATGGCAAATGCTACTATATTACTACTACTGCTGCTGCAGCGGCTACTACAGCTACTAGTACAGCTACGACCAGTAGTCCAGTGCATGGCAAATATTGCTACTATTACTGCTACTGCTGCTGCTGCTGCTACTTCTACTACTAGTATTAATAATATTAGCACTGTGTATGGCAAGTCTATTAGTACTACAGCTATTACTGCTGATGCTAATACTTCTTCTGGCCCACTGCGAGTCAAATCTTCTGCTAGTTCTACCCTTGCAGCTGCCACTTCTATTGCTGCTGCTACCACTACTACTGCTACTAGCTCAGTGCATGTAAAATACTACTACTATTACTACTACTGCCACTACTGCTGCTGCTGCTTCTTCTACTGCTGCTGCTACTACTATTGCTTCTGCAGCTACTCCTAGTGCTGCTGCTAATTCTACTACTACTACTAGTCCAGTGCATGGCAAACATATGTACTATGAACACTACTGCTGCTGCTGCGTCTTCTGTGACTACTCTTGGTACTACATGTAGTCCAGGGAATGGCAAATACTACTACTCTTACTACAACTGCTGCTGCTACTACTACTGCTAATACTACTATCAATACTACTAGCTCAGTGCATGGCAAATCTACTACTACTACTGCTATTTCTCCTACCACTACTACTACTACTACTACTGGCCAACTGCAGGGCAAATCTGCTGCTACTATTTCTGTTGCTGCTGTCACATCTATTGCTGTTGCTACCTCTACTACTACTGCTACTACTAGCAGTCCAGTGCATGGCAGATACTACTACTATTAGTACTACTGCTTCTGCTGCTGCTACTATTGCTACTGCTACTGCTACTGATAGTAGTGCAGTGCATTGCACATAGTAATACTATTATTACTACTGCTGATGCTGCTACTACGGCTACTGCTAATATCAATACTACGAGCCCAGTGCATGGCAAATCTACTTCTACTGTTACTATTGCTGTTACTACTACTACTACTTCTTACCCAGTGCATGGCAGATACTACTTCTATTTCCACTGCTGCTGCTACCTCTACTGCTGCTGCTATTACTATTACTACTACTACTAGCACAGTGCATGGCAAATAGTACTAGTATTTCTACTACTGCTGCTGCTGTTGCTATTACTTCTACTACTTCTGCTACTACTAGTAATCCAGTGTGTCGCAAATACTATTCATGTGACTACTGCTGCTGTTGCTACTACTACTGTCAATACTACTAGCCCAGTGCGTGGCAAATATACTACTACTACTGCTAGAGCTGTTACTCTTACTACTACAGGTGGCCCACTGCATGGCAAATCTGCTGCTCCTAGTATTGCTGCTGCTGCCACTTCGACTTCTGCTGCTACCACTACTACTAGGACTTCTACTACTAGCCCAGTGCATGGCAAATACTACTACTTTTACCACTACTGTTGCTGCTACTACTGCTGCTGCAGCTACTTCTATTCTTGCTGGTACTGCTACTACTACAATTAGTTCAGTGCATGGCAAACACTACTACTCTTACCTCTACTGCTGCTGCTGCTACTACTTCTACTACGAGTATTCCAGTTCTTGACGCATACAACTACTTTACTACTGCTGCTGCTGCTGCTACTACTACTGCTACTACTACTATCCATACTAATAGCCCTGTGCATGGCAAATCTAATACTAGTACTGTTATTGCTACTACTTCTACTACTACTACTCACACCTTGCAGGGCCAATCTGCTCCAACTACTACTGCTGCTGCTGCCACTTCTACTCCTGCTGCTACCACTACTAGTACTACTCGCCCAATGCATAGCAAATACTACTATGACTACTACTGCTGCTACTACTACTGCTGCTGCTACTTCTACTGCTGCTGCTGCTACTACTACTACTATTCGCCCAGTGCATGGCAAATACTACTACTATTAGTACTACCGCTGCTGCTTGTACCAATGCTACTACTACTGCTACTACTAATATTCCAGTGCATTGCAAAAACTACTGATACTACTACTACACCCAATGCTGCTACTACTGCTACTACTACTATCAATACTACTATCCCTGTGTATGGCAAATCGGCTCCTTCTACTGCTATGGCTGCTACTGCTACTAGTACTACTGGCCCACTGCAGGACATATCTGCTGCTACTCTTACTGCTGCTGATGTCACTTCTATTCCTGGTGCTACCTCTACTACTGCTGCTACTACTAGTAGTCTAGCGCATGGCAAATACTACTATTACTACTACTTCTGCTGCTGCTACTACTAGTATCAACACTACTATGCCAGTGCATGGCAAATCTTCTAGTACTACAACTATTAGTGCTAATGCTAATACTGCTACGTGCACACTGCAGGGCTAATCTGCTGCTACTACTACTGATGTTGCTGCCAATTCTACTTCTGCTTCTACCAATACAACTACTACTCCTACTACCCCAGTGCATTTCAAATACTACCAATATTACCAGTACTGCTGCTACTACTACTACTGATGCTAACATTACTGCTGCTGCTACTAGTACTATTACTAGCCCAGTCCATGCCAAATACAACTACTATTACCACTGCTGCTACTATTAGTGCTCTTGCTCTTACGACTACTTCTGCTGCTACTACTGCTACTGCTTCTAATTCTACTGTGGCTGCTACTACTACTGTTACTAATACTACTAGCCCAGGGCATGGCAATGGTATTCTACCATTATTACTACTGCTGCTGCTGCTACTACGTCTACTAGTACTTGTATTACTTGCAGCCCAGTGCATGGCAAATACTACTTCGATTACTACTCCTGATGCTGCTGCTAATACTGCTACGACTAGTATTAATACTACAGCCCAGTGCATGGCAAATCTACTACTACTACGGCTATTTCAGCAAGTGCTACTACTTTTACTGGCCAACTGCAGGGTAAATCTGCTGTCACTAGTACTGCTGCTGTCACTTCTACTGGTGCTGCTACCACTACTACTACTACTACTACTACTACTACTACTAACCCAGTTCATGGTAAGTGCTCCTACTGTTACCACTACTGCTGCTACTACTACTAATTCTGTGACTACTACTACTGCTGCTACTAGCACCACTTCTAACCCAGTGCACGATAAATACTAGTAGTGTAACTAGTAGTGCTGCTGCTGCTACTACAGCTGCTACTGGTAGTACAGTTCATGGCAAATACTACTACTATTAACACAACTGCTACTAGTACTTCTGCTGCTACTATTACTGCAGCTGCAGCTACTTCTAATGCTGCTGCTAATTCTACTACTACTAGTACAGTGCATGGCAAATACCACTATTATGACCACTACTGCTGCAGTTGCTACTACTGTGACTACTACTGCTGCAACTAGTAGTCCAGGGAATGGCAAATACTACTACCATCACTACTACTGCTGCTGATGCTACTAGTACTGCTCCTTCTACTGCAACTACTAGTAGTCCAGTCCTCGGCAAATACTACTACTATGACTCTGACTGCTGCTAAGGCTACCACTGCTACTACTACTAATCCTGTCTGTGCAAATGCTACTATATTACTGCTACTGCTGTTGCTGCTGCCACTACAGCTTCTACTACTATCAATATTAATACCTCTGTGCATGGTCATTCTACTGCCTGTACTGTTATTGCTGCTATTTCTACTACTACTACGTGCCCATTGCTGGGCAAATCTGCTGCTACTACTACTGCTACTGCCGCCACTTCTACTGCTCCTGCTACCATTACTACTACTACTACTACATCTACTACAAGCTAAGCGCATGGCATATACTGCTACTATTACTCCTACTGCTGCTACTCCTACTGCGGCTACTTCTACTGCTGCTGCTACTGCTGCTACTACTACTAATCCAGTCCATGGCAAATGCTACTATATTACTACTACTGCTGCTGCAGCGGCTACTACAGCTACTAGTACAGCTACGACCAGTAGTCCAGTGCATGGCAAATATTGCTACTATTACTGCTACTGCTGCTGCTGCTACTACTTCTACTACTAGTATTAATAATATTAGCACTGTGTATGGCAAGTCTATTAGTACTACAGCTATTACTGCTGATGCTAATACTTCTTCTGGCCCACTGCGAGTCAAATCTTCTGCTAGTTCTACCCTTGCAGCTGCCACTTCTATTGCTGCTGCTACCACTACTACTGCTACTAGCTCAGTGCATGTAAAATACTACTACTATTACTACTACTGCCACTACTGCTGCTGCTGCTTCTTCTACTGCTGCTGCTACTACTATTGCTTCTGCAGCTACTCCTAGTGCTGCTGCTAATTCTACTACTACTACTAGTCCAGTGCATGGCAAACATATGTACTATGAACACTACTGCTGCTGCTGCGTCTTCTGTGACTACTCTTGGTACTACATGTAGTCCAGGGAATGGCAAATACTACTACTCTTACTACAACTGCTGCTGCTACTACTACTGCTAATACTACTATCAATACTACTAGCTCAGTGCATGGCAAATCTACTACTACTACTGCTATTTCTCCTACCACTACTACTACTACTACTACTGGCCAACTGCAGGGCAAATCTGCTGCTACTATTTCTGTTGCTGCTGTCACATCTATTGCTGTTGCTACCTCTACTACTACTGCTACTACTAGCAGTCCAGTGCATGGCAGATACTACTACTATTAGTACTACTGCTTCTGCTGCTGCTACTATTGCTACTGCTACTGCTACTGATAGTAGTGCAGTGCATTGCACATAGTAATACTATTATTACTACTGCTGATGCTGCTACTACGGCTACTGCTAATATCAATACTACGAGCCCAGTGCATGGCAAATCTACTTCTACTGTTACTATTGCTGTTACTACTACTACTACTTCTTACCCAGTGCATGGCGGATACTACTTCTATTTCCACTGCTGCTGCTACCTCTACTGCTGCTGCTATTACTATTACTACTACTACTACTACTAGCACAGTGCATGGCAAATAGTACTAGTATTTCTACTACTGCTGCTGCTGTTGCTATTACTTCTACTACTTCTGCTACTACTAGTAATCCAGTGTGTCGCAAATACTATTCATGTGACTACTGCTGCTGTTGCTACTACTACTGTCAATACTACTAGCCCAGTGCGTGGCAAATATACTACTACTACTGCTAGAGCTGTTACTCTTACTACTACAGGTGGCCCACTGCATGGCAAATCTGCTGCTCCTAGTATTGCTGCTGCTGCCACTTCGACTTCTGCTGCTACCACTACTACTAGGACTTCTACTACTAGCCCAGTGCATGGCAAATACTACTACTTTTACCACTACTGTTGCTGCTACTACTGCTGCTGCAGCTACTTCTATTCTTGCTGGTACTGCTACTACTACAATTAGTTCAGTGCATGGCAAACACTACTACTCTTACCTCTACTGCTGCTGCTGCTACTACTTCTACTACGAGTATTCCAGTTCTTGACGCATACAACTACTTTACTACTGCTGCTGCTGCTGCTACTACTGCTACTACTACTATCAATACTAATAGCCCTGTGCATGGCAAATCTAATACTAGTACTGTTATTGCTGCTACTACTACTACTCACACCTTGCAGGGCCAATCTGCTCCAAGTACTACTGCTGCTGCTGCCACTTCTACTCCTGCTGCTACCACTACTAGTACTACTCGCCCAATGCATAGCAAATACTACTATGACTACTACTGCTGCTACTACTACTGCTGCTGCTACTTCTACTGCTGCTGCTGCTACTACTACTACTATTCGCCCAGTGCATGGCAAATACTACTACTATTAGTACTACCGCTGCTGCTTGTACCAATGCTACTACTACTGCTACTACTAATATTCCAGTGCATTGCAAAAACTACTGATACTACTACTACACCCAATGCTGCTACTACTGCTACTACTACTATCAATACTACTATCCCTGTGTATGGCAAATCGGCTCCTTCTACTGCTATGGCTGCTACTGCTACTAGTACTACTGGCCCACTGCAGGACATATCTGCTGCTACTCTTACTGCTGCTGATGTCACTTCTATTCCTGGTGCTACCTCTACTACTGCTGCTACTACTAGTAGTCTAGCGCATGGCAAATACTACTATTACTGCTACTTCTGCTGCTGCTACTACTAGTATCAACACTACTATGCCAGTGCATGGCAAATCTTCTACTACTACAACTATTAGTGCTAATGCTAATACTGCTACGTGCACACTGCAGGGCTAATCTGCTGCTACTACTACTGATGTTGCTGCCAATTCTACTTCTGCTTCTACCAATACAACTACTACTCCTACTACCCCAGTGCATTTCAAATACTACCAATATTACCAGTACTGCTGCTACTACTACTACTGATGCTAACATTACTGCTGCTGCTACTAGTACTATTACTAGCCCAGTCCATGCCAAATACAACTACTATTACCACTGCTGCTACTATTAGTGCTCTTGCTCTTACGACTACTTCTGCTGCTACTACTGCTACTGCTTCTAATTCTACTGTGGCTGCTACTACTACTGTTACTAATACTACTAGCCCAGGGCATGGCAATGGTATTCTACCATTATTACTACTGCTGCTGCTGCTACTACGTCTACTAGTACTTGTATTACTTGCAGCCCAGTGCATGGCAAATACTACTTCGATTACTACTCCTGATGCTGCTGCTAATACTGCTACGACTAGTATTAATACTACAGCCCAGTGCATGGCAAATCTACTACTACTACGGCTATTTCAGCAAGTGCTACTACTTTTACTGGCCAACTGCAGGGTAAATCTGCTGTCACTAGTACTGCTGCTGTCACTTCTACTGGTGCTGCTACCACTACTACTACTACTACTACTACTACTACTACTACTAACCCAGTTCATGGTAAGTGCTCCTACTGTTACCACTACTGCTGCTACTACTACTAATTCTGTGACTACTACTACTGCTGCTACTAGCACCACTTCTAACCCAGTGCATGGTAAATACTAGTAGTGTAACTAGTAGTGCTGCTGCTGCTACTACAGCTGCTACTGGTAGTACAGTTCATGGCAAATACTACTACTATTAACACAACTGCTACTAGTACTTCTGCTGCTACTATTACTGCAGCTGCAGCTACTTCTAATGCTGCTGCTAATTCTACTACTACTAGTACAGTGCATGGCAAATACCACTATTATGACCACTACTGCTGCAGTTGCTACTACTGTGACTACTACTGCTGCAACTAGTAGTCCAGGGAATGGCAAATACTACTACCATCACTACTACTGCTGCTGATGCTACTAGTACTGCTCCTTCTACTGCAACTACTAGTAGTCCAGTCCTCGGCAAATACTACTACTATGACTCTGACTGCTGCTAAGGCTACCACTGCTACTACTACTAATCCTGTCTGTGCAAATGCTACTATATTACTGCTACTGCTGTTGCTGCTGCCACTACAGCTTCTACTACTATCAATATTAATACCTCTGTGCATGGTCATTCTACTGCCTGTACTGTTATTGCTGCTATTTCTACTACTACTACGTGCCCATTGCTGGGCAAATCTGCTGCTACTACTACTGCTACTGCCGCCACTTCTACTGCTCCTGCTACCATTACTACTACTACTACTACATCTACTACAAGCTAAGCGCATGGCATATACTGCTACTATTACTCCTACTGCTGCTACTCCTACTGCGGCTACTTCTACTGCTGCTGCTACTGCTGCTACTACTACTAATCCAGTCCATGGCAAATGCTACTATATTACTACTACTGCTGCTGCAGCGGCTACTACAGCTACTAGTACAGCTACGACCAGTAGTCCAGTGCATGGCAAATATTGCTACTATTACTGCTACTGCTGCTGCTGCTGCTACTTCTACTACTAGTATTAATAATATTAGCACTGTGTATGGCAAGTCTATTAGTACTACAGCTATTACTGCTGATGCTAATACTTCTTCTGGCCCACTGCGAGTCAAATCTTCTGCTAGTTCTACCCTTGCAGCTGCCACTTCTATTGCTGCTGCTACCACTACTACTGCTACTAGCTCAGTGCATGTAAAATACTACTACTATTACTACTACTGCCACTACTGCTGCTGCTGCTTCTTCTACTGCTGCTGCTACTACTATTGCTTCTGCAGCTACTCCTAGTGCTGCTGCTAATTCAACTACTACTACTAGTCCAGTGCATGGCAAACATATGTACTATGAACACTACTGCTGCTGCTGCGTCTTCTGTGACTACTCTTGGTACTACATGTAGTCCAGGGAATGGCAAATACTACTACTCTTACTACAACTGCTGCTGCTACTACTACTGCTAATACTACTATCAATACTACTAGCTCAGTGCATGGCAAATCTACTACTACTACTGCTATTTCTCCTACCACTACTACTACTACTACTGGCCAACTGCAGGGCAAATCTGCTGCTACTATTTCTGTTGCTGCTGTCACGTCTATTGCTGTTGCTACCTCTACTACTACTGCTACTACTAGCAGTCCAGTGCATGGCAGATACTACTACTATTAGTACTACTGCTTCTGCTGCTGCTACTATTGCTACTGCTACTGCTACTGATAGTAGTGCAGTCCATTGCACATAGTAATACTATTATTACTACTGCTGATGCTGCTACTACGGCTACTGCTAATATCAATACTACGAGCCCAGTGCATGGCAAATCTACTTCTACTGTTACTATTGCTGTTACTACTACTACTACTTCTTACCCAGTGCATGGCGGATACTACTTCTATTTCCACTGCTGCTGCTACCTCTACTGCTGCTGCTATTACTATTACTACTACTACTACTACTAGCACAGTGCATGGCAAATAGTACTAGTATTTCTACTACTGCTGCTGCTGTTGCTATTACTTCTACTACTTCTGCTACTACTAGTAATCCAGTGTGTCGCAAATACTATTCATGTGACTACTGCTGCTGTTGCTACTACTACTGTCAATACTACTAGCCCAGTGCGTGGCAAATATACTACTACTACTGCTAGAGCTGTTACTCTTACTACTACAGGTGGCCCACTGCATGGCAAATCTGCTGCTCCTAGTATTGCTGCTGCTGCCACTTCGACTTCTGCTGCTACCACTACTACTAGGACTTCTACTACTAGCCCAGTGCATGGCAAATACTACTACTTTTACCACTACTGTTGCTGCTACTACTGCTGCTGCAGCTACTTCTATTCTTGCTGGTACTGCTACTACTACAATTAGTTCAGTGCATGGCAAACACTACTACTCTTACCTCTACTGCTGCTGCTGCTACTACTTCTACTACGAGTATTCCAGTTCTTGACGCATACAACTACTTTACTACTGCTGCTGCTGCTGCTACTACTGCTACTACTACTATCAATACTAATAGCCCTGTGCATGGCAAATCTAATACTAGTACTGTTATTGCTGCTACTTCTACTACTACTACTCACACCTTGCAGGGCCAATCTGCTCCAAGTACTACTGCTGCTGCTGCCACTTCTACTCCTGCTGCTACCACTACTAGTACTACTCGCCCAATGCATAGCAAATACTACTATGACTACTACTGCTGCTACTACTACTGCTGCTGCTACTTCTACTGCTGCTGCTGCTACTACTACTACTATTCGCCCAGTGCATGGCAAATACTACTACTATTAGTACTACCGCTGCTGCTTGTACCAATGCTACTACTACTGCTACTACTAATATTCCAGTGCATTGCAAAAACTACTGATACTACTACTACACCCAATGCTGCTACTACTGCTACTACTACTATCAATACTACTATCCCTGTGTATGGCAAATCGGCTCCTTCTACTGCTATGGCTGCTACTGCTACTAGTACTACTTGCCCACTGCAGGACATATCTGCTGCTACTCTTACTGCTGCTGATGTCACTTCTATTCCTGGTGCTACCTCTACTACTGCTGCTACTACTAGTAGTCTAGCGCATGGCAAATACTACTATTACTGCTACTTCTGCTGCTGCTACTACTAGTATCAACACTACTATGCCAGTGCATGGCAAATCTTCTAGTACTACAACTATTAGTGCTAATGCTAATACTGCTACGTGCACACTGCAGGGCTAATCTGCTGCTACTACTACTGATGTTGCTGCCAATTCTACTTCTGCTTCTACCAATACAACTACTACTCCTACTACCCCAGTGCATTTCAAATACTACCAATATTACCAGTACTGCTGCTACTACTACTACTGATGCTAACATTACTGCTGCTGCTACTAGTACTATTACTAGCCCAGTCCATGCCAAATACAACTACTATTACCACTGCTGCTACTATTAGTGCTCTTGCTCTTACGACTACTTCTGCTGCTACTACTGCTACTGCTTCTAATTCTACTGTGGCTGCTACTACTACTGTTACTAATACTACTAGCCCAGGGCATGGCAATGGTATTCTACCATTATTACTACTGCTGCTGCTGCTACTACGTCTACTAGTACTTGTATTACTTGCAGCCCAGTGCATGGCAAATACTACTTCGATTACTACTCCTGATGCTGCTGCTAATACTGCTACGACTAGTATTAATACTACAGCCCAGTGCATGGCAAATCTACTACTACTACGGCTATTTCAGCAAGTGCTACTACTTTTACTGGCCAACTGCAGGGTAAATCTGCTGTCACTAGTACTGCTGCTGTCACTTCTACTGGTGCTGCTACCACTACTACTACTACTACTACTACTACTACTACTACTAACCCAGTTCATGGTAAGTGCTCCTACTGTTACCACTACTGCTGCTACTACTACTAATTCTGTGACTACTACTACTGCTGCTACTAGCACCACTTCTAACCCAGTGCATGGTAAATACTAGTAGTGTAACTAGTAGTGCTGCTGCTGCTACTACAGCTGCTACTGGTAGTACAGTTCATGGCAAATACTACTACTATTAACACAACTGCTACTAGTACTTCTGCTGCTACTATTACTGCAGCTGCAGCTACTTCTAATGCTGCTGCTAATTCTACTACTACTAGTACAGTGCATGGCAAATACCACTATTATGACCACTACTGCTGCAGTTGCTACTACTGTGACTACTACTGCTGCAACTAGTAGTCCAGGGAATGGCAAATACTACTACCATCACTACTACTGCTGCTGATGCTACTAGTACTGCTCCTTCTACTGCAACTACTAGTAGTCCAGTCCTCGGCAAATACTACTACTATGACTCTGACTGCTGCTAAGGCTACCACTGCTACTACTACTAATCCTGTCTGTGCAAATGCTACTATATTACTGCTACTGCTGTTGCTGCTGCCACTACAGCTTCTACTACTATCAATATTAATACCTCTGTGCATGGTCATTCTACTGCCTGTACTGTTATTGCTGCTATTTCTACTACTACTACGTGCCCATTGCTGGGCAAATCTGCTGCTACTACTACTGCTACTGCCGCCACTTCTACTGCTCCTGCTACCATTACTACTACTACTACTACATCTACTACAAGCTAAGCGCATGGCATATACTGCTACTATTACTCCTACTGCTGCTACTCCTACTGCGGCTACTTCTACTGCTGCTGCTACTGCTGCTACTACTACTAATCCAGTCCATGGCAAATGCTACTATATTACTACTACTGCTGCTGCAGCGGCTACTACAGCTACTAGTACAGCTACGACCAGTAGTCCAGTGCATGGCAAATATTGCTACTATTACTGCTACTGCTGCTGCTGCTGCTACTTCTACTACTAGTATTAATAATATTAGCACTGTGTATGGCAAGTCTATTAGTACTACAGCTATTACTGCTGATGCTAATACTTCTTCTGGCCCACTGCGAGTCAAATCTTCTGCTAGTTCTACCCTTGCAGCTGCCACTTCTATTGCTGCTGCTACCACTACTACTGCTACTAGCTCAGTGCATGTAAAATACTACTACTATTACTACTACTGCCACTACTGCTGCTGCTGCTTCTTCTACTGCTGCTGCTACTACTATTGCTTCTGCAGCTACTCCTAGTGCTGCTGCTAATTCTACTACTACTACTAGTCCAGTGCATGGCAAACATATGTACTATGAACACTACTGCTGCTGCTGCGTCTTCTGTGACTACTCTTGGTACTACATGTAGTCCAGGGAATGGCAAATACTACTACTCTTACTACAACTGCTGCTGCTACTACTACTGCTAATACTACTATCAATACTACTAGCTCAGTGCATGGCAAATCTACTACTACTACTGCTATTTCTCCTACCACTACTACTACTACTACTGGCCAACTGCAGGGCAAATCTGCTGCTACTATTTCTGTTGCTGCTGTCACGTCTATTGCTGTTGCTACCTCTACTACTACTGCTACTACTAGCAGTCCAGTGCATGGCAGATACTACTACTATTAGTACTACTGCTTCTGCTGCTGCTACTATTGCTACTGCTACTGCTACTGATAGTAGTGCAGTGCATTGCACATAGTAATACTATTATTACTACTGCTGATGCTGCTACTACGGCTACTGCTAATATCAATACTACGAGCCCAGTGCATGGCAAATCTACTTCTACTGTTACTATTGCTGTTACTACTACTACTACTTCTTACCCAGTGCATGGCGGATACTACTTCTATTTCCACTGCTGCTGCTACCTCTACTGCTGCTGCTATTACTATTACTACTACTACTACTACTAGCACAGTGCATGGCAAATAGTACTAGTATTTCTACTACTGCTGCTGCTGTTGCTATTACTTCTACTACTTCTGCTACTACTAGTAATCCAGTGTGTCGCAAATACTATTCATGTGACTACTGCTGCTGTTGCTACTACTACTGTCAATACTACTAGCCCAGTGCGTGGCAAATATACTACTACTACTGCTAGAGCTGTTACTCTTACTACTACAGGTGGCCCACTGCATGGCAAATCTGCTGCTCCTAGTATTGCTGCTGCTGCCACTTCGACTTCTGCTGCTACCACTACTACTAGGACTTCTACTACTAGCCCAGTGCATGGCAAATACTACTACTTTTACCACTACTGTTGCTGCTACTACTGCTGCTGCAGCTACTTCTATTCTTGCTGGTACTGCTACTACTACAATTAGTTCAGTGCATGGCAAACACTACTACTCTTACCTCTACTGCTGCTGCTGCTACTACTTCTACTACGAGTATTCCAGTTCTTGACGCATACAACTACTTTACTACTGCTGCTGCTGCTGCTACTACTGCTACTACTACTATCAATACTAATAGCCCTGTGCATGGCAAATCTAATACTAGTACTGTTATTGCTGCTACTTCTACTACTACTACTCACACCTTGCAGGGCCAATCTGCTCCAAGTACTACTGCTGCTGCTGCCACTTCTACTCCTGCTGCTACCACTACTAGTACTACTCGCCCAATGCATAGCAAATACTACTATGACTACTACTGCTGCTACTACTACTGCTGCTGCTACTTCTACTGCTGCTGCTGCTACTACTACTACTATTCGCCCAGTGCATGGCAAATACTACTACTATTAGTACTACCGCTGCTGCTTGTACCAATGCTACTACTACTGCTACTACTAATATTCCAGTGCATTGCAAAAACTACTGATACTACTACTACACCCAATGCTGCTACTACTGCTACTACTACTATCAATACTACTATCCCTGTGTATGGCAAATCGGCTCCTTCTACTGCTATGGCTGCTACTGCTACTAGTACTACTGGCCCACTGCAGGACATATCTGCTGCTACTCTTACTGCTGCTGATGTCACTTCTATTCCTGGTGCTACCTCTACTACTGCTGCTACTACTAGTAGTCTAGCGCATGGCAAATACTACTATTACTGCTACTTCTGCTGCTGCTACTACTAGTATCAACACTACTATGCCAGTGCATGGCAAATCTTCTAGTACTACAACTATTAGTGCTAATGCTAATACTGCTACGTGCACACTGCAGGGCTAATCTGCTGCTACTACTACTGATGTTGCTGCCAATTCTACTTCTGCTTCTACCAATACAACTACTACTCCTACTACCCCAGTGCATTTCAAATACTACCAATATTACCAGTACTGCTGCTACTACTACTACTGATGCTAACATTACTGCTGCTGCTACTAGTACTATTACTAGCCCAGTCCATGCCAAATACAACTACTATTACCACTGCTGCTACTATTAGTGCTCTTGCTCTTACGACTACTTCTGCTGCTACTACTGCTACTGCTTCTAATTCTACTGTGGCTGCTACTACTACTGTTACTAATACTACTAGCCCAGGGCATGGCAATGGTATTCTACCATTATTACTACTGCTGCTGCTGCTACTACGTCTACTAGTACTTGTATTACTTGCAGCCCAGTGCATGGCAAATACTACTTCGATTACTACTCCTGATGCTGCTGCTAATACTGCTACGACTAGTATTAATACTACAGCCCAGTGCATGGCAAATCTACTACTACTACGGCTATTTCAGCAAGTGCTACTACTTTTACTGGCCAACTGCAGGGTAAATCTGCTGTCACTAGTACTGCTGCTGTCACTTCTACTGGTGCTGCTACCACTACTACTACTACTACTACTACTACTACTACTACTAACCCAGTTCATGGTAAGTGCTCCTACTGTTACCACTACTGCTGCTACTACTACTAATTCTGTGACTACTACTACTGCTGCTACTAGCACCACTTCTAACCCAGTGCATGGTAAATACTAGTAGTGTAACTAGTAGTGCTGCTGCTGCTACTACAGCTGCTACTGGTAGTACAGTTCATGGCAAATACTACTACTATTAACACAACTGCTACTAGTACTTCTGCTGCTACTATTACTGCAGCTGCAGCTACTTCTAATGCTGCTGCTAATTCTACTACTACTAGTACAGTGCATGGCAAATACCACTATTATGACCACTACTGCTGCAGTTGCTACTACTGTGACTACTACTGCTGCAACTAGTAGTCCAGGGAATGGCAAATACTACTACCATCACTACTACTGCTGCTGATGCTACTAGTACTGCTCCTTCTACTGCAACTACTAGTAGTCCAGTCCTCGGCAAATACTACTACTATGACTCTGACTGCTGCTAAGGCTACCACTGCTACTACTACTAATCCTGTCTGTGCAAATGCTACTATATTACTGCTACTGCTGTTGCTGCTGCCACTACAGCTTCTACTACTATCAATATTAATACCTCTGTGCATGGTCATTCTACTGCCTGTACTGTTATTGCTGCTATTTCTACTACTACTACGTGCCCATTGCTGGGCAAATCTGCTGCTACTACTACTGCTACTGCCGCCACTTCTACTGCTCCTGCTACCATTACTACTACTACTACTACATCTACTACAAGCTAAGCGCATGGCATATACTGCTACTATTACTCCTACTGCTGCTACTCCTACTGCGGCTACTTCTACTGCTGCTGCTACTGCTGCTACTACTACTAATCCAGTCCATGGCAAATGCTACTATATTACTACTACTGCTGCTGCAGCGGCTACTACAGCTACTAGTACAGCTACGACCAGTAGTCCAGTGCATGGCAAATATTGCTACTATTACTGCTACTGCTGCTGCTGCTGCTACTTCTACTACTAGTATTAATAATATTAGCACTGTGTATGGCAAGTCTATTAGTACTACAGCTATTACTGCTGATGCTAATACTTCTTCTGACCCACTGCGAGTCAAATCTTCTGCTAGTTCTACCCTTGCAGCTGCCACTTCTATTGCTGCTGCTACCACTACTACTGCTACTAGCTCAGTGCATGTAAAATACTACTACTATTACTACTACTGCCACTACTGCTGCTGCTGCTTCTTCTACTGCTGCTGCTACTACTATTGCTTCTGCAGCTACTCCTAGTGCTGCTGCTAATTCTACTACTACTACTAGTCCAGTGCATGGCAAACATATGTACTATGAACACTACTGCTGCTGCTGCGTCTTCTGTGACTACTCTTGGTACTACATGTAGTCCAGGGAATGGCAAATACTACTACTCTTACTACAACTGCTGCTGCTACTACTACTGCTAATACTACTATCAATACTACTAGCTCAGTGCATGGCAAATCTACTACTACTACTGCTATTTCTCCTACCACTACTACTACTACTACTGGCCAACTGCAGGGCAAATCTGCTGCTACTATTTCTGTTGCTGCTGTCACGTCTATTGCTGTTGCTACCTCTACTACTACTGCTACTACTAGCAGTCCAGTGCATGGCAGATACTACTACTATTAGTACTACTGCTTCTGCTGCTGCTACTATTGCTACTGCTACTGCTACTGATAGTAGTGCAGTGCATTGCACATAGTAATACTATTATTACTACTGCTGATGCTGCTACTACGGCTACTGCTAATATCAATACTACGAGCCCAGTGCATGGCAAATCTACTTCTACTCTTACTATTGCTGTTACTACTACTACTACTTCTTACCCAGTGCATGGCGGATACTACTTCTATTTCCACTGCTGCTGCTACCTCTACTGCTGCTGCTATTACTATTACTACTACTACTACTACTAGCACAGTGCATGGCAAATAGTACTAGTATTTCTACTACTGCTGCTGCTGTTGCTATTACTTCTACTACTTCTGCTACTACTAGTAATCCAGTGTGTCGCAAATACTATTCATGTGACTACTGCTGCTGTTGCTACTACTACTGTCAATACTACTAGCCCAGTGCGTGGCAAATATACTACTACTACTGCTAGAGCTGTTACTCTTACTACTACAGGTGGCCCACTGCATGGCAAATCTGCTGCTCCTAGTATTGCTGCTGCTGCCACTTCGACTTCTGCTGCTACCACTACTACTAGGACTTCTACTACTAGCCCAGTGCATGGCAAATACTACTACTTTTACCACTACTGTTGCTGCTACTACTGCTGCTGCAGCTACTTCTATTCTTGCTGGTACTGCTACTACTACAATTAGTTCAGTGCATGGCAAACACTACTACTCTTACCTCTACTGCTGCTGCTGCTACTACTTCTACTACGAGTATTCCAGTTCTTGACGCATACAACTACTTTACTACTGCTGCTGCTGCTGCTACTACTGCTACTACTACTATCAATACTAATAGCCCTGTGCATGGCAAATCTAATACTAGTACTGTTATTGCTGCTACTTCTACTACTACTACTCACACCTTGCAGGGCCAATCTGCTCCAAGTACTACTGCTGCTGCTGCCACTTCTACTCCTGCTGCTACCACTACTAGTACTACTCGCCCAATGCATAGCAAATACTACTATGACTACTACTGCTGCTACTACTACTGCTGCTGCTACTTCTACTGCTGCTGCTGCTACTACTACTACTATTCGCCCAGTGCATGGCAAATACTACTACTATTAGTACTACCGCTGCTGCTTGTACCAATGCTACTACTACTGCTACTACTAATATTCCAGTGCATTGCAAAAACTACTGATACTACTACTACACCCAATGCTGCTACTACTGCTACTACTACTATCAATACTACTATCCCTGTGTATGGCAAATCGGCTCCTTCTACTGCTATGGCTGCTACTGCTACTAGTACTACTGGCCCACTGCAGGACATATCTGCTGCTACTCTTACTGCTGCTGATGTCACTTCTATTCCTGGTGCTACCTCTACTACTGCTGCTACTACTAGTAGTCTAGCGCATGGCAAATACTACTATTACTGCTACTTCTGCTGCTGCTACTACTAGTATCAACACTACTATGCCAGTGCATGGCAAATCTTCTACTACTACAACTATTAGTGCTAATGCTAATACTGCTACGTGCACACTGCAGGGCTAATCTGCTGCTACTACTACTGATGTTGCTGCCAATTCTACTTCTGCTTCTACCAATACAACTACTACTCCTACTACCCCAGTGCATTTCAAATACTACCAATATTACCAGTACTGCTGCTACTACTACTACTGATGCTAACATTACTGCTGCTGCTACTAGTACTATTACTAGCCCAGTCCATGCCAAATACAACTACTATTACCACTGCTGCTACTATTAGTGCTCTTGCTCTTACGACTACTTCTGCTGCTACTACTGCTACTGCTTCTAATTCTACTGTGGCTGCTACTACTACTGTTACTAATACTACTAGCCCAGGGCATGGCAATGGTATTCTACCATTATTACTACTGCTGCTGCTGCTACTACGTCTACTAGTACTTGTATTACTTGCAGCCCAGTGCATGGCAAATACTACTTCGATTACTACTCCTGATGCTGCTGCTAATACTGCTACGACTAGTATTAATACTACAGCCCAGTGCATGGCAAATCTACTACTACTACGGCTATTTCAGCAAGTGCTACTACTTTTACTGGCCAACTGCAGGGTAAATCTGCTGTCACTAGTACTGCTGCTGTCACTTCTACTGGTGCTGCTACCACTACTACTACTACTACTACTACTACTACTACTACTAACCCAGTTCATGGTAAGTGCTCCTACTGTTACCACTACTGCTGCTACTACTACTAATTCTGTGACTACTACTACTGCTGCTACTAGCACCACTTCTAACCCAGTGCATGGTAAATACTAGTAGTGTAACTAGTAGTGCTGCTGCTGCTACTACAGCTGCTACTGGTAGTACAGTTCATGGCAAATACTACTACTATTAACACAACTGCTACTAGTACTTCTGCTGCTACTATTACTGCAGCTGCAGCTACTTCTAATGCTGCTGCTAATTCTACTACTACTAGTACAGTGCATGGCAAATACCACTATTATGACCACTACTGCTGCAGTTGCTACTACTGTGACTACTACTGCTGCAACTAGTAGTCCAGGGAATGGCAAATACTACTACCATCACTACTACTGCTGCTGATGCTACTAGTACTGCTCCTTCTACTGCAACTACTAGTAGTCCAGTCCTCGGCAAATACTACTACTATGACTCTGACTGCTGCTAAGGCTACCACTGCTACTACTACTAATCCTGTCTGTGCAAATGCTACTATATTACTGCTACTGCTGTTGCTGCTGCCACTACAGCTTCTACTACTATCAATATTAATACCTCTGTGCATGGTCATTCTACTGCCTGTACTGTTATTGCTGCTATTTCTACTACTACTACGTGCCCATTGCTGGGCAAATCTGCTGCTACTACTACTGCTACTGCCGCCACTTCTACTGCTCCTGCTACCATTACTACTACTACTACTACATCTACTACAAGCTAAGCGCATGGCATATACTGCTACTATTACTCCTACTGCTGCTACTCCTACTGCGGCTACTTCTACTGCTGCTGCTACTGCTGCTACTACTACTAATCCAGTCCATGGCAAATGCTACTATATTACTACTACTGCTGCTGCAGCGGCTACTACAGCTACTAGTACAGCTACGACCAGTAGTCCAGTGCATGGCAAATATTGCTACTATTACTGCTACTGCTGCTGCTGCTGCTACTTCTACTACTAGTATTAATAATATTAGCACTGTGTATGGCAAGTCTATTAGTACTACAGCTATTACTGCTGATGCTAATACTTCTTCTGGCCCACTGCGAGTCAAATCTTCTGCTAGTTCTACCCTTGCAGCTGCCACTTCTATTGCTGCTGCTACCACTACTACTGCTACTAGCTCAGTGCATGTAAAATACTACTACTATTACTACTACTGCCACTACTGCTGCTGCTGCTTCTTCTACTGCTGCTGCTACTACTATTGCTTCTGCAGCTACTCCTAGTGCTGCTGCTAATTCTACTACTACTACTAGTCCAGTGCATGGCAAACATATGTACTATGAACACTACTGCTGCTGCTGCGTCTTCTGTGACTACTCTTGGTACTACATGTAGTCCAGGGAATGGCAAATACTACTACTCTTACTACAACTGCTGCTGCTACTACTACTGCTAATACTACTATCAATACTACTAGCTCAGTGCATGGCAAATCTACTACTACTACTGCTATTTCTCCTACCACTACTACTACTACTACTACTGGCCAACTGCAGGGCAAATCTGCTGCTACTATTTCTGTTGCTGCTGTCACATCTATTGCTGTTGCTACCTCTACTACTACTGCTACTACTAGCAGTCCAGTGCATGGCAGATACTACTACTATTAGTACTACTGCTTCTGCTGCTGCTACTATTGCTACTGCTACTGCTACTGATAGTAGTGCAGTGCATTGCACATAGTAATACTATTATTACTACTGCTGATGCTGCTACTACGGCTACTGCTAATATCAATACTACGAGCCCAGTGCATGGCAAATCTACTTCTACTGTTACTATTGCTGTTACTACTACTACTACTTCTTACCCAGTGCATGGCGGATACTACTTCTATTTCCACTGCTGCTGCTACCTCTACTGCTGCTGCTATTACTATTACTACTACTACTACTACTAGCACAGTGCATGGCAAATAGTACTAGTATTTCTACTACTGCTGCTGCTGTTGCTATTACTTCTACTACTTCTGCTACTACTAGTAATCCAGTGTGTCGCAAATACTATTCATGTGACTACTGCTGCTGTTGCTACTACTACTGTCAATACTACTAGCCCAGTGCGTGGCAAATATACTACTACTACTGCTAGAGCTGTTACTCTTACTACTACAGGTGGCCCACTGCATGGCAAATCTGCTGCTCCTAGTATTGCTGCTGCTGCCACTTCGACTTCTGCTGCTACCACTACTACTAGGACTTCTACTACTAGCCCAGTGCATGGCAAATACTACTACTTTTACCACTACTGTTGCTGCTACTACTGCTGCTGCAGCTACTTCTATTCTTGCTGGTACTGCTACTACTACAATTAGTTCAGTGCATGGCAAACACTACTACTCTTACCTCTACTGCTGCTGCTGCTACTACTTCTACTATGAGTATTCCAGTTCTTGACGCATACAACTACTTTACTACTGCTGCTGCTGCTGCTACTACTGCTACTACTACTATCAATACTAATAGCCCTGTGCATGGCAAATCTAATACTAGTACTGTTATTGCTGCTACTTCTACTACTACTACTCACACCTTGCAGGGCCAATCTGCTCCAACTACTACTGCTGCTGCTGCCACTTCTACTCCTGCTGCTACCACTACTAGTACTACTCGCCCAATGCATAGCAAATACTACTATGACTACTACTGCTGCTACTACTACTGCTGCTGCTACTTCTACTGCTGCTGCTGCTACTACTACTACTATTCGCCCAGTGCATGGCAAATACTACTACTATTAGTACTACCGCTGCTGCTTGTACCAATGCTACTACTACTGCTACTACTAATATTCCAGTGCATTGCAAAAACTACTGATACTACTACTACACCCAATGCTGCTACTACTGCTACTACTACTATCAATACTACTATCCCTGTGTATGGCAAATCGGCTCCTTCTACTGCTATGGCTGCTACTGCTACTAGTACTACTGGCCCACTGCAGGACATATCTGCTGCTACTCTTACTGCTGCTGATGTCACTTCTATTCCTGGTGCTACCTCTACTACTGCTGCTACTACTAGTAGTCTAGCGCATGGCAAATACTACTATTACTGCTACTTCTGCTGCTGCTACTACTAGTATCAACACTACTATGCCAGTGCATGGCAAATCTTCTACTACTACAACTATTAGTGCTAATGCTAATACTGCTACGTGCACACTGCAGGGCTAATCTGCTGCTACTACTACTGATGTTGCTGCCAATTCTACTTCTGCTTCTACCAATACAACTACTACTCCTACTACCCCAGTGCATTTCAAATACTACCAATATTACCAGTACTGCTGCTACTACTACTACTGATGCTAACATTACTGCTGCTGCTACTAGTACTATTACTAGCCCAGTCCATGCCAAATACAACTACTATTACCACTGCTGCTACTATTAGTGCTCTTGCTCTTACGACTACTTCTGCTGCTACTACTGCTACTGCTTCTAATTCTACTGTGGCTGCTACTACTACTGTTACTAATACTACTAGCCCAGGGCATGGCAATGGTATTCTACCATTATTACTACTGCTGCTGCTGCTACTACGTCTACTAGTACTTGTATTACTTGCAGCCCAGTGCATGGCAAATACTACTTCGATTACTACTCCTGATGCTGCTGCTAATACTGCTACGACTAGTATTAATACTACAGCCCAGTGCATGGCAAATCTACTACTACTACGGCTATTTCAGCAAGTGCTACTACTTTTACTGGCCAACTGCAGGGTAAATCTGCTGTCACTAGTACTGCTGCTGTCACTTCTACTGGTGCTGCTACCACTACTACTACTACTACTACTACTACTACTACTAACCCAGTTCATGGTAAGTGCTCCTACTGTTACCACTACTGCTGCTACTACTACTAATTCTGTGACTACTACTACTGCTGCTACTAGCACCACTTCTAACCCAGTGCATGGTAAATACTAGTAGTGTAACTAGTAGTGCTGCTGCTGCTACTACAGCTGCTACTGGTAGTACAGTTCATGGCAAATACTACTACTATTAACACAACTGTTACTAGTACTTCTGCTGCTACTATTACTGCAGCTGCAGCTACTTCTAATGCTGCTGCTAATTCTACTACTACTAGTACAGTGCATGGCAAATACCACTATTATGACCACTACTGCTGCAGTTGCTACTACTGTGACTACTACTGCTGCAACTAGTAGTCCAGGGAATGGCAAATACTACTACCATCACTACTACTGCTGCTGATGCTACTAGTACTGCTCCTTCTACTGCAACTACTAGTAGTCCAGTCCTCGGCAAATACTACTAATATGACTCTGACTGCTGCTAAGGCTACCACTGCTACTACTACTAATCCTGTCTGTGCAAATGCTACTATATTACTGCTACTGCTGTTGCTGCTGCCACTACAGCTTCTACTACTATCAATATTAATACCTCTGTGCATGGTCATTCTACTGCCTGTACTGTTATTGCTGCTATTTCTACTACTACTACGTGCCCATTGCTGGGCAAATCTGCTGCTACTACTACTGCTACTGCCGCCACTTCTACTGCTCCTGCTACCATTACTACTACTACTACTACATCTACTACAAGCTAAGCGCATGGCATATACTGCTACTATTACTCCTACTGCTGCTACTCCTACTGCGGCTACTTCTACTGCTGCTGCTACTGCTGCTACTACTACTAATCCAGTCCATGGCAAATGCTACTATATTACTACTACTGCTGCTGCAGCGGCTACTACAGCTACTAGTACAGCTACGACCAGTAGTCCAGTGCATGGCAAATATTGCTACTATTACTGCTACTGCTGCTGCTGCTGCTACTTCTACTACTAGTATTAATAATATTAGCACTGTGTATGGCAAGTCTATTAGTACTACAGCTATTACTGCTGATGCTAATACTTCTTCTGGCCCACTGCGAGTCAAATCTTCTGCTAGTTCTACCCTTGCAGCTGCCACTTCTATTGCTGCTGCTACCACTACTACTGCTACTAGCTCAGTGCATGTAAAATACTACTACTATTACTACTACTGCCACTACTGCTGCTGCTGCTTCTTCTACTGCTGCTGCTACTACTATTGCTTCTGCAGCTACTCCTAGTGCTGCTGCTAATTCTACTACTACTACTAGTCCAGTGCATGGCAAACATATGTACTATGAACACTACTGCTGCTGCTGCGTCTTCTGTGACTACTCTTGGTACTACATGTAGTCCAGGGAATGGCAAATACTACTACTCTTACTACAACTGCTGCTGCTACTACTACTGCTAATACTACTATCAATACTACTAGCTCAGTGCATGGCAAATCTACTACTACTACTGCTATTTCTCCTACCACTACTACTACTACTACTGGCCAACTGCAGGGCAAATCTGCTGCTACTATTTCTGTTGCTGCTGTCACGTCTATTGCTGTTGCTACCTCTACTACTACTGCTACTACTAGCAGTCCAGTGCATGGCAGATACTACTACTATTAGTACTACTGCTTCTGCTGCTGCTACTATTGCTACTGCTACTGCTACTGATAGTAGTGCAGTGCATTGCACATAGTAATACTATTATTACTACTGCTGATGCTGCTACTACGGCTACTGCTAATATCAATACTACGAGCCCAGTGCATGGCAAATCTACTTCTACTGTTACTATTGCTGTTACTACTACTACTACTTCTTACCCAGTGCATGGCGGATACTACTTCTATTTCCACTGCTGCTGCTACCTCTACTGCTGCTGCTATTACTATTACTACTACTACTACTACTAGCACAGTGCATGGCAAATAGTACTAGTATTTCTACTACTGCTGCTGCTGTTGCTATTACTTCTACTACTTCTGCTACTACTAGTAATCCAGTGTGTCGCAAATACTATTCATGTGACTACTGCTGCTGTTGCTACTACTACTGTCAATACTACTAGCCCAGTGCGTGGCAAATATACTACTACTACTGCTAGAGCTGTTACTCTTACTACTACAGGTGGCCCACTGCATGGCAAATCTGCTGCTCCTAGTATTGCTGCTGCTGCCACTTCGACTTCTGCTGCTACCACTACTACTAGGACTTCTACTACTAGCCCAGTGCATGGCAAATACTACTACTTTTACCACTACTGTTGCTGCTACTACTGCTGCTGCAGCTACTTCTATTCTTGCTGGTACTGCTACTACTACAATTAGTTCAGTGCATGGCAAACACTACTACTCTTACCTCTACTGCTGCTGCTGCTACTACTTCTACTACGAGTATTCCAGTTCTTGACGCATACAACTACTTTACTACTGCTGCTGCTGCTGCTACTACTGCTACTACTACTATCAATACTAATAGCCCTGTGCATGGCAAATCTAATACTAGTACTGTTATTGCTGCTACTTCTACTACTACTACTCACACCTTGCAGGGCCAATCTGCTCCAAGTACTACTGCTGCTGCTGCCACTTCTACTCCTGCTGCTACCACTACTAGTACTACTCGCCCAATGCATAGCAAATACTACTATGACTACTACTGCTGCTACTACTACTGCTGCTGCTACTTCTACTGCTGCCGCTGCTACTACTACTACTATTCGCCCAGTGCATGGCAAATACTACTACTATTAGTACTACCGCTGCTGCTTGTACCAATGCTACTACTACTGCTACTACTAATATTCCAGTGCATTGCAAAAACTACTGATACTACTACTACACCCAATGCTGCTACTACTGCTACTACTACTATCAATACTACTATCCCTGTGTATGGCAAATCGGCTCCTTCTACTGCTATGGCTGCTACTGCTACTAGTACTACTGGCCCACTGCAGGACATATCTGCTGCTACTCTTACTGCTGCTGATGTCACTTCTATTCCTGGTGCTACCTCTACTACTGCTGCTACTACTAGTAGTCTAGCGCATGGCAAATACTACTATTACTGCTACTTCTGCTGCTGCTACTACTAGTATCAACACTACTATGCCAGTGCATGGCAAATCTTCTAGTACTACAACTATTAGTGCTAATGCTAATACTGCTACGTGCACACTGCAGGGCTAATCTGCTGCTACTACTACTGATGTTGCTGCCAATTCTACTTCTGCTTCTACCAATACAACTACTACTCCTACTACCCCAGTGCATTTCAAATACTACCAATATTACCAGTACTGCTGCTACTACTACTACTGATGCTAACATTACTGCTGCTGCTACTAGTACTATTACTAGCCCAGTCCATGCCAAATACAACTACTATTACCACTGCTGCTACTATTAGTGCTCTTGCTCTTACGACTACTTCTGCTGCTACTACTGCTACTGCTTCTAATTCTACTGTGGCTGCTACTACTACTGTTACTAATACTACTAGCCCAGGGCATGGCAATGGTATTCTACCATTATTACTACTGCTGCTGCTGCTACTACGTCTACTAGTACTTGTATTACTTGCAGCCCAGTGCATGGCAAATACTACTTCGATTACTACTCCTGATGCTGCTGCTAATACTGCTACGACTAGTATTAATACTACAGCCCAGTGCATGGCAAATCTACTACTACTACGGCTATTTCAGCAAGTGCTACTACTTTTACTGGCCAACTGCAGGGTAAATCTGCTGTCACTAGTACTGCTGCTGTCACTTCTACTGGTGCTGCTACCACTACTACTACTACTACTACTACTACTACTACTACTAACCCAGTTCATGGTAAGTGCTCCTACTGTTACCACTACTGCTGCTACTACTACTAATTCTGTGACTACTACTACTGCTGCTACTAGCACCACTTCTAACCCAGTGCATGGTAAATACTAGTAGTGTAACTAGTAGTGCTGCTGCTGCTACTACAGCTGCTACTGGTAGTACAGTTCATGGCAAATACTACTACTATTAACACAACTGCTACTAGTACTTCTGCTGCTACTATTACTGCAGCTGCAGCTACTTCTAATGCTGCTGCTAATTCTACTACTACTAGTACAGTGCATGGCAAATACCACTATTATGACCACTACTGCTGCAGTTGCTACTACTGTGACTACTACTGCTGCAACTAGTAGTCCAGGGAATGGCAAATACTACTACCATCACTACTACTGCTGCTGATGCTACTAGTACTGCTCCTTCTACTGCAACTACTAGTAGTCCAGTCCTCGGCAAATACTACTACTATGACTCTGACTGCTGCTAAGGCTACCACTGCTACTACTACTAATCCTGTCTGTGCAAATGCTACTATATTACTGCTACTGCTGTTGCTGCTGCCACTACAGCTTCTACTACTATCAATATTAATACCTCTGTGCATGGTCATTCTACTGCCTGTACTGTTATTGCTGCTATTTCTACTACTACTACGTGCCCATTGCTGGGCAAATCTGCTGCTACTACTACTGCTACTGCCGCCACTTCTACTGCTCCTGCTACCATTACTACTACTACTACTACATCTACTACAAGCTAAGCGCATGGCATATACTGCTACTATTACTCCTACTGCTGCTACTCCTACTGCGGCTACTTCTACTGCTGCTGCTACTGCTGCTACTACTACTAATCCAGTCCATGGCAAATGCTACTATATTACTACTACTGCTGCTGCAGCGGCTACTACAGCTACTAGTACAGCTACGACCAGTAGTCCAGTGCATGGCAAATATTGCTACTATTACTGCTACTGCTGCTGCTGCTGCTACTTCTACTACTAGTATTAATAATATTAGCACTGTGTATGGCAAGTCTATTAGTACTACAGCTATTACTGCTGATGCTAATACTTCTTCTGGCCCACTGCAAGTCAAATCTTCTGCTAGTTCTACCCTTGCAGCTGCCACTTCTATTGCTGCTGCTACCACTACTACTGCTACTAGCTCAGTGCATGTAAAATACTACTACTATTACTACTACTGCCACTACTGCTGCTGCTGCTTCTTCTACTGCTGCTGCTACTACTATTGCTTCTGCAGCTACTCCTAGTGCTGCTGCTAATTCTACTACTACTACTAGTCCAGTGCATGGCAAACATATGTACTATGAACACTACTGCTGCTGCTGCGTCTTCTGTGACTACTCTTGGTACTACATGTAGTCCAGGGAATGGCAAATACTACTACTCTTACTACAACTGCTGCTGCTACTACTACTGCTAATACTACTATCAATACTACTAGCTCAGTGCATGGCAAATCTACTACTACTACTGCTATTTCTCCTACCACTACTACTACTACTACTGGCCAACTGCAGGGCAAATCTGCTGCTACTATTTCTGTTGCTGCTGTCACATCTATTGCTGTTGCTACCTCTACTACTACTGCTACTACTAGCAGTCCAGTGCATGGCAGATACTACTACTATTAGTACTACTGCTTCTGCTGCTGCTACTATTGCTACTGCTACTGCTACTGATAGTAGTGCAGTGCATTGCACATAGTAATACTATTATTACTACTGCTGATGCTGCTACTACGGCTACTGCTAATATCAATACTACGAGCCCAGTGCATGGCAAATCTACTTCTACTGTTACTATTGCTGTTACTACTACTACTACTTCTTACCCAGTGCATGGCGGATACTACTTCTATTTCCACTGCTGCTGCTACCTCTACTGCTGCTGCTATTACTATTACTACTACTACTACTACTAGCACAGTGCATGGCAAATAGTACTAGTATTTCTACTACTGCTGCTGCTGTTGCTATTACTTCTACTACTTCTGCTACTACTAGTAATCCAGTGTGTCGCAAATACTATTCATGTGACTACTGCTGCTGTTGCTACTACTACTGTCAATACTACTAGCCCAGTGCGTGGCAAATATACTACTACTACTGCTAGAGCTGTTACTCTTACTACTACAGGTGGCCCACTGCATGGCAAATCTGCTGCTCCTAGTATTGCTGCTGCTGCCACTTCGACTTCTGCTGCTACCACTACTACTAGGACTTCTACTACTAGCCCAGTGCATGGCAAATACTACTACTTTTACCACTACTGTTGCTGCTACTACTGCTGCTGCAGCTACTTCTATTCTTGCTGGTACTGCTACTACTACAATTAGTTCAGTGCATGGCAAACACTACTACTCTTACCTCTACTGCTGCTGCTGCTACTACTTCTACTACGAGTATTCCAGTTCTTGACGCATACAACTACTTTACTACTGCTGCTCCTGCTGCTACTACTACTGCTACTACTACTATCAATACTAATAGCCCTGTGCATGGCAAATCTAATACTAGTACTGTTATTGCTGCTACTTCTACTACTACTACTCACACCTTGCAGGGCCAATCTGCTCCAACTACTACTGCTGCTGCTGCCACTTCTACTCCTGCTGCTACCACTACTAGTACTACTCGCCCAATGCATAGCAAATACTACTATGACTACTACTGCTGCTACTACTACTGCTGCTGCTACTTCTACTGCTGCTGCTGCTACTACTACTACTATTCGCCCAGTGCATGGCAAATACTACTACTATTAGTACTACCGCTGCTGCTTGTACCAATGCTACTACTACTGCTACTACTAATATTCCAGTGCATTGCAAAAACTACTGATACTACTACTACACCCAATGCTGCTACTACTGCTACTACTACTATCAATACTACTATCCCTGTGTATGACAAATCGGCTCCTTCTACTGCTATGGCTGCTACTGCTACTAGTACTACTGGCCCACTGCAGGACATATCTGCTGCTACTCTTACTGCTGCTGATGTCACTTCTATTCCTGGTGCTACCTCTACTACTGCTGCTACTACTAGTAGTCTAGCGCATGGCAAATACTACTATTACTGCTACTTCTGCTGCTGCTACTACTAGTATCAACACTACTATGCCAGTGCATGGCAAATCTTCTAGTACTACAACTATTAGTGCTAATGCTAATACTGCTACGTGCACACTGCAGGGCTAATCTGCTGCTACTACTACTGATGTTGCTGCCAATTCTACTTCTGCTTCTACCAATACAACTACTACTCCTACTACCCCAGTGCATTTCAAATACTACCAATATTACCAGTACTGCTGCTACTACTACTACTGATGCTAACATTACTGCTGCTGCTACTAGTACTATTACTAGCCCAGTCCATGCCAAATACAACTACTATTACCACTGCTGCTACTATTAGTGCTCTTGCTCTTACGACTACTTCTGCTGCTACTACTGCTACTGCTTCTAATTCTACTGTGGCTGCTACTACTACTGTTACTAATACTACTAGCCCAGGGCATGGCAATGGTATTCTACCATTATTACTACTGCTGCTGCTGCTACTACGTCTACTAGTACTTGTATTACTTGCAGCCCAGTGCATGGCAAATACTACTTCGATTACTACTCCTGATGCTGCTGCTAATACTGCTACGACTAGTATTAATACTACAGCCCAGTGCATGGCAAATCTACTACTACTACGGCTATTTCAGCAAGTGCTACTACTTTTACTGGCCAACTGCAGGGTAAATCTGCTGTCACTAGTACTGCTGCTGTCACTTCTACTGGTGCTGCTACCACTACTACTACTACTACTACTACTACTACTACTAACCCAGTTCATGGTAAGTGCTCCTACTGTTACCAGTACTGCTGCTACTACTACTAATTCTGTGACTACTACTACTGCTGCTACTAGCACCACTTCTAACCCAGTGCATGGTAAATACTAGTAGTGTAACTAGTAGTGCTGCTGCTGCTACTACAGCTGCTACTGGTAGTACAGTTCATGGCAAATACTACTACTATTAACACAACTGCTACTAGTACTTCTGCTGCTACTATTACTGCAGCTGCAGCTACTTCTAATGCTGCTGCTAATTCTACTACTACTAGTACAGTGCATGGCAAATACCACTATTATGACCACTACTGCTGCAGTTGCTACTACTGTGACTACTACTGCTGCAACTAGTAGTCCAGGGAATGGCAAATACTACTACCATCACTACTACTGCTGCTGATGCTACTAGTACTGCTCCTTCTACTGCAACTACTAGTAGTCCAGTCCTCGGCAAATACTACTACTATGACTCTGACTGCTGCTAAGGCTACCACTGCTACTACTACTAATCCTGTCTGTGCAAATGCTACTATATTACTGCTACTGCTGTTGCTGCTGCCACTACAGCTTCTATTACTATCAATATTAATACCTCTGTGCATGGTCATTCTACTGCCTGTACTGTTATTGCTGCTATTTCTACTACTACTACGTGCCCATTGCTGGGCAAATCTGCTGCTACTACTACTGCTACTGCCGCCACTTCTACTGCTCCTGCTACCATTACTACTACTACTACTACATCTACTACAAGCTAAGCGCATGGCATATACTGCTACTATTACTCCTACTGCTGCTACTCCTACTGCGGCTACTTCTACTGCTGCTGCTACTGCTGCTACTACTACTAATCCAGTCCATGGCAAATGCTACTATATTACTACTACTGCTGCTGCAGCGGCTACTACAGCTACTAGTACAGCTACGACCAGTAGTCCAGTGCATGGCAAATATTGCTACTATTACTGTTACTGCTGCTGCTGCTACTACTTCTACTACTAGTATTAATAATATTAGCACTGTGTATGGCAAGTCTATTAGTACTACAGCTATTACTGCTGATGCTAATACTTCTTCTGGCCCACTGCGAGTCAAATCTTCTGCTAGTTCTACCCTTGCAGCTGCCACTTCTATTGCTGCTGCTACCACTACTACTGCTACTAGCTCAGTGCATGTAAAATACTACTACTATTACTACTACTGCCACTACTGCTGCTGCTGCTTCTTCTACTGCTGCTGCTACTACTATTGCTTCTGCAGCTACTCCTAGTGCTGCTGCTAATTCTACTACTACTACTAGTCCAGTGCATGGCAAACATATGTACTATGAACACTACTGCTGCTGCTGCGTCTTCTGTGACTACTCTTGTTACTACATGTAGTCCAGGGAATGGCAAATACTACTACTCTTACTACAACTGCTGCTGCTACTACTACTGCTAATACTACTATCAATACTACTAGCTCAGTGCATGGCAAATCTACTACTACTACTGCTATTTCTCCTACCACTACTACTACTACTACTACTGGCCAACTGCAGGGCAAATCTGCTGCTACTATTTCTGTTGCTGCTGTCACATCTATTGCTGTTGCTACCTCTACTACTACTGCTACTACTAGCAGTCCAGTGCATGGCAGATACTACTACTATTAGTACTACTGCTTCTGCTGCTGCTACTATTGCTACTGCTACTGCTACTGATAGTAGTGCAGTGCATTGCACATAGTAATACTATTATTACTACTGCTGATGCTGCTACTACGGCTACTGCTAATATCAATACTACGAGCCCAGTGCATGGCAAATCTACTTCTACTGTTACTATTGCTGTTACTACTACTACTACTTCTTACCCAGTGCATGGCGGATACTACTTCTATTTCCACTGCTGCTGCTACCTCTACTGCTGCTGCTATTACTATTACTACTACTACTACTACTAGCACAGTGCATGGCAAATAGTACTAGTATTTCTACTACTGCTGCTGCTGTTGCTATTACTTCTACTACTTCTGCTACTACTAGTAATCCAGTGTGTCGCAAATACTATTCATGTGACTACTGCTGCTGTTGCTACTACTACTGTCAATACTACTAGCCCAGTGCGTGGCAAATATACTACTACTACTGCTAGAGCTGTTACTCTTACTACTACAGGTGGCCCACTGCATGGCAAATCTGCTGCTCCTAGTATTGCTGCTGCTGCCACTTCGACTTCTGCTGCTACCACTACTACTAGGACTTCTACTACTAGCCCAGTGCATGGCAAATACTACTACTTTTACCACTACTGTTGCTGCTACTACTGCTGCTGCAGCTACTTCTATTCTTGCTGGTACTGCTACTACTACAATTAGTTCAGTGCATGGCAAACACTACTACTCTTACCTCTACTGCTGCTGCTGCTACTACTTCTACTACGAGTATTCCAGTTCTTGACGCATACAACTACTTTACTACTGCTGCTGCTGCTGCTACTACTACTGCTACTACTACTATCAATACTAATAGCCCTGTGCATGGCAAATCTAATACTAGTACTGTTATTGCTGCTACTTCTACTACTACTACTCACACCTTGCAGGGCCAATCTGCTCCAAGTACTACTGCTGCTGCTGCCACTTCTACTCCTGCTGCTACCACTACTAGTACTACTCGCCCAATGCATAGCAAATACTACTATGACTACTACTGCTGCTACTACTACTGCTGCTGCTACTTCTACTGCTGCTGCTACTACTACTACTATTCGCCCAGTGCATGGCAAATACTACTACTATTAGTACTACCGCTGCTGTTTGTACCAATGCTACTACTACTGCTACTACTAATATTCCAGTGCATTGCAAAAACTACTGATACTACTACTACACCCAATGCTGCTACTACTGCTACTACTACTATCAATACTACTATCCCTGTGTATGGCAAATCGGCTCCTTCTACTGCTATGGCTGCTACTGCTACTAGTACTACTGGCCCACTGCCGGACATATCTGCTGCTACTCTTACTGCTGCTGATGTCACTTCTATTCCTGGTGCTACCTCTACTACTGCTGCTACTACTAGTAGTCTAGCGCATGGCAAATACTACTATTACTGCTACTTCTGCTGCTGCTACTACTAGTATCAACACTACTATGCCAGTGCATGGCAAATCTTCTAGTACTACAACTATTAGTGCTAATGCTAATACTGCTACGTGCACACTGCAGGGCTAATCTGCTGCTACTACTACTGATGTTGCTGCCAATTCTACTTCTGCTTCTACCAATACAACTACTACTCCTACTACCCCAGTGCATTTCAAATACTACCAATATTACCAGTACTGCTGCTACTACTACTACTGATGCTAACATTACTGCTGCTGCTACTAGTACTATTACTAGCCCAGTCCATGCCAAATACAACTACTATTACCACTGCTGCTACTATTAGTGCTCTTGCTCTTACGACTACTTCTGCTGCTACTACTGCTACTGCTTCTAATTCTACTGTGGCTGCTACTACTACTGTTACTAATACTACTAGCCCAGGGCATGGCAATGGTATTCTACCATTATTACTATTGCTGCTGCTGCTACTACGCCTACTAGTACTTGTATTACTTGTAGCCCAGTGCATGGCAAATACTACTTCGATTACTACTCCTGATGCTGCTGCTAATACTGCTACGACTAGTATTAATACTACAGCCCAGTGCATGGCAAATCTACTACTACTACGGCTATTTCAGCAAGTGCTACTACTTTTACTGGCCAACTGCAGGGTAAATCTGCTGTCACTAGTACTGCTGCTGTCACTTCTACTGGTGCTGCTACCACTACTACTACTACTACTACTACTACTACTACTAACCCAGTTCATGGTAAGTGCTCCTACTGTTACCACTACTGCTGCTACTACTACTAATTCTGTGACTACTACTACTGCTGCTACTAGCACCACTTCTAACCCAGTGCATGGTAAATACTAGTAGTGTAACTAGTAGTGCTGCTGCTGCTACTACAGCTGCTACTGGTAGTACAGTTCATGGCAAATACTACTACTATTAACACAACTGCTACTAGTACTTCTGCTGCTACTATTACTGCAGCTGCAGCTACTTCTAATGCTGCTGCTACTTCTACTACTACTAGTACAGTGCATGGCAAATACCACTATTATGACCACTACTGCTGCAGTTGCTACTACTGTGACTACTACTGCTGCAACTAGTAGTCCAGGGAATGGCAAATACTACTACCATCACTACTACTGCTGCTGATGCTACTAGTACTGCTCCTTCTACTGCAACTACTAGTAGTCCAGTCCTCGGCAAATACTACTACTATGACTATGACTGCTGCTAAGGCTACCACTGCTACTACTACTAATCCTGTCTGTGCAAATGCTACTATATTACTGCTACTGCTGTTGCTGCTGCCACTACAGCTTCTACTACTATCAATATTAATACCTCTGTGCATGGTCATTCTACTGCCTGTACTGTTATTGCTGCTATTTCTACTACTACTACGTGCCCATTGCTGGGCAAATCTGCTGCTACTACTACTGCTACTGCCGCCACTTCTACTGCTCCTGCTACCATTACTACTACTACTACTACATCTACTACAAGCTAAGCGCATGGCATATACTGCTACTATTACTCCTACTGCTGCTACTCCTACTGCGGCTACTTCTACTGCTGCTGCTACTGCTGCTACTACTACTAATCCAGTCCATGGCAAATGCTACTATATTACTACTACTGCTGCTGCAGCGGCTACTACAGCTACTAGTACAGCTACGACCAGTAGTCCAGTGCATGGCAAATATTGCTACTATTACTGCTACTGCTGCTGCTGCTGCTACTTCTACTACTAGTATTAATAATATTAGCACTGTGTATGGCAAGTCTATTAGTACTACAGCTATTACTGCTGATGCTAATACTTCTTCTGGCCCACTGCGAGTCAAATCTTCTGCTAGTTCTACCCTTGCAGCTGCCACTTCTATTGCTGCTGCTACCACTACTACTGCTACTAGCTCAGTGCATGTAAAATACTACTACTATTACTACTACTGCCACTACTGCTGCTGCTGCTTCTTCTACTGCTGCTGCTACTACTATTGCTTCTGCAGCTACTCCTAGTGCTGCTGCTAATTCTACTACTAGTCCAGTGCATGGCAAACATATGTACTATGAACACTACTGCTGCTGCTGCGTCTTCTGTGACTACTCTTGGTACTACATGTAGTCCAGGGAATGGCAAATACTACTACTCTTACTACAACTGCTGCTGCTACTACTACTGCTAATACTACTATCAATACTACTAGCTCTGTGCATGGCAAATCTACTACTACTACTGCTATTTCTCCTACCACTACTACTACTACTACTACTGGCCAACTGCAGGGCAAATCTGCTGCTACTATTTCTGTTGCTGCTGTCACATCTATTGCTGTTGTTACCTCTACTACTACTGCTACTACTAGCAGTCCAGTGCATGGCAGATACTACTACTATTAGTACTACTGCTTCTGCTGCTGCTACTATTGCTACTGCTACTGCTACTGATAGTAGTGCAGTGCATTGCACATAGTAATACTATTATTACTACTGCTGATGCTGCTACTACGGCTACTGCTAATATCAATACTACGAGCCCAGTGCATGGCAAATCTACTTCTACTGTTACTATTGCTGTTACTACTACTACTACTTCTTACCCAGTGCATGGCGGATACTACTTCTATTTCCACTGCTGCTGCTACCTCTACTGCTGCTGCTATTACTATTACTACTACTACTACTACTAGCACAGTGCATGGCAAATAGTACTAGTATTTCTACTACTGCTGCTGCTGTTGCTATTACTTCTACTACTTCTGCTACTACTAGTAATCCAGTGTGTCGCAAATACTATTCATGTGACTACTGCTGCTGTTGCTACTACTACTGTCAATACTACTAGCCCAGTGCGTGGCAAATATACTACTACTACTGCTAGAGCTGTTACTCTTACTACTACAGGTGGCCCACTGCATGGCAAATCTGCTGCTCCTAGTATTGCTGCTGCTGCCACTTCGACTTCTGCTGCTACCACTACTACTAGGACTTCTACTACTAGCCCAGTGCATGGCAAATACTACTAGTTTTACCACTACTGTTGCTGCTACTACTGCTGCTGCAGCTACTTCTATTCTTGCTGGTACTGCTACTACTACAATTAGTTCAGTGCATGGCAAACACTACTACTCTTACCTCTACTGCTGCTGCTGCTACTACTTCTACTACGAGTATTCCAGTTCTTGACGCATACAACTACTTTACTACTGCTGCTTCTGCTGCTACTACTACTGCTACTACTACTATCAATACTAATAGCCCTGTGCATGGCAAATCTAATACTAGTACTGTTATTGCTGCTACTTCTACTACTACTACTCACACCTTGCAGGGCCAATCTGCTCCAAGTACTACTGCTGCTGCTGCCACTTCTACTCCTGCTGCTACCACTACTAGTACTACTCGCCCAATGCATAGCAAATACTACTATGACTACTACTGCTGCTACTACTACTGCTGCTGCTACTTCTACTGCTGCTGCTGCTACTACTACTACTATTCGCCCAGTGCATGGCAAATACTACTACTATTAGTACTACCGCTGCTGCTTGTACCAATGCTACTACTACTGCTACTACTAATATTCCAGTGCATTGCAAAAACTACTGATACTACTACTACACCCAATGCTGCTACTACTGCTACTACTACTATCAATACTACTATCCCTGTGTATGGCAAATCGGCTCCTTCTACTGCTATGGCTGCTACTGCTACTAGTACTACTGGCCCACTGCAGGACATATCTGCTGCTACTCTTACTGCTGCTGATGTCACTTCTATTCCTGGTGCTACCTCTACTACTGCTGCTACTACTAGTAGTCTAGCGCATGGCAAATGCTACTGTTACTGCTACTTCTGCTGCTGCTCCTACTAGTATCAACACTACTATGCCAGTGCATGGCAAATCTTCTACTACTACAACTATTAGTGCTAATGCTAATACTGCTACGTGCACACTGCAGGGCTAATCTGCTGCTACTACTACTGATGTTGCTGCCAATTCTACTTCTGCTTCTACCAATACAACTACTACTCCTACTACCCCAGTGCATTTCAAATACTACCAATATTACCAGTACTGCTGCTACTACTACTACTGATGCTAACATTACTGCTGCTGCTACTAGTACTATTACTAGCCCAGTCCATGCCAAATACAACTACTATTACCACTGCTGCTACTATTAGTGCTCTTGCTCTTACGACTACTTCTGCTGCTACTACTGCTACTGCTTCTAATTCTACTGTGGCTGCTACTACTACTGTTACTAATACTACTAGCCCAGGGCATGGCAATGGTATTCTACCATTATTACTACTGCTGCTGCTGCTACTACGTCTACTAGTACTTGTATTACTTGTAGCCCAGTGCATGGCAAATACTACTTCGATTACTACTCCTGATGCTGCTGCTAATACTGCTACGACTAGTATTAATACTACAGCCCAGTGCATGGCAAATCTACTACTACTACGGCTATTTCAGCAAGTGCTACTACTTTTACTGGCCAACTGCAGGGTAAATCTGCTGTCACTAGTACTGCTGCTGTCACTTCTACTGGTGCTGCTACCACTACTACTACTACTACTACTACTACTACTAACCCAGTTCATGGTAAGTGCTCCTACTGTTACCAGTACTGCTGCTACTACTACTAATTCTGTGACTACTACTACTGCTGCTACTAGCACCACTTCTAACCCAGTGCATGGTAAATACTAGTAGTGTAACTAGTAGTGCTGCTGCTGCTACTACAGCTGCTACTGGTAGTACAGTTCATGGCAAATACTACTACTATTAACACAACTGCTACTAGTACTTCTGCTGCTACTATTACTGCAGCTGCAGCTACTTCTAATGCTGCTGCTACTTCTACTACTACTAGTACAGTGCATGGCAAATACCACTATTATGACCACTACTGCTGCAGTTGCTACTACTGTGACTACTACTGCTGCAACTAGTAGTCCAGGGAATGGCAAATACTACTACCATCACTACTACTGCTGCTGATGCTACTAGTACTGCTCCTTCTACTGCAACTACTAGTAGTCCAGTCCTCGGCAAATACTACTACTATGACTCTGACTGCTGCTAAGGCTACCACTGCTACTACTACTAATCCTGTCTGTGCAAATGCTACTATATTACTGCTACTGCTGTTGCTGCTGCCACTACAGCTTCTACTACTCTCAATATTAATAACTCTGTGCATGGTCATTCTACTGCCTGTACTGTTATTGCTGCTATTTCTACTACTACTACGTGCCCATTGCTGGGCAAATCTGCTGCTACTACTACTGCTACTGCCGCCACTTCTACTGCTCCTGCTACCATTACTACTACTACTACTACATCTACTACAAGCTAAGCGCATGGCATATACTGCTACTATTACTCCTACTGCTGCTACTCCTACTGCGGCTACTTCTACTGCTGCTGCTACTGCTGCTACTACTACTAATCCAGTCCATGGCAAATGCTACTATATTACTACTACTGCTGCTTCAGCGGCTACTACAGCTACTAGTACAGCTACGACCAGTAGTCCAGTGCATGGCAAATATTGCTACTATTACTGCTACTGCTGCTGCTGCTACTACTTCTACTACTAGTATTAATAATATTAGCACTGTGTATGGCAAGTCTATTAGTACTACAGCTATTACTGCTGATGCTAATACTTCTTCTGGCCCACTGCGAGTCAAATCTTCTGCTAGTTCTACCCTTGCAGCTGCCACTTCTATTGCTGCTGCTACCACTACTACTGCTACTAGCTCAGTGCATGTAAAATACTACTACTATTACTACTACTGCCACTACTGCTGCTGCTGCTTCTTCTACTGCTGCTGCTACTACTATTGCTTCTGCAGCTACTCCTAGTGCTGCTGCTAATTCTACTACTACTACTAGTCCAGTGCATGGCAAACATATGTACTATGAACACTACTGCTGCTGCTGCGTCTTCTGTGACTACTCTTGGTACTACATGTAGTCCAGGGAATGGCAAATACTACTACTCTTACTACAACTGCTGCTGCTACTACTACTGCTAATACTACTATCAATACTACTAGCTCAGTGCATGGCAAATCTACTACTACTACTGCTATTTCTCCTACCACTACTACTACTACTACTGGCCAACTGCAGGGCAAATCTGCTGCTACTATTTCTGTTGCTGCTGTCACATCTATTGCTGTTGCTACCTCTACTACTACTGCTACTACTAGCAGTCCAGTGCATGGCAGATACTACTACTATTAGTACTACTGCTTCTGCTGCTGCTACTATTGCTACTGCTACTGCTACTGATAGTAGTGCAGTGCATTGCACATAGTAATACTATTATTACTACTGCTGATGCTGCTACTACGGCTACTGCTAATATCAATACTACGAGCCCAGTGCATGGCAAATCTACTTCTACTGTTACTATTGCTGTTACTACTACTACTACTTCTTACCCAGTGCATGGCGGATACTACTTCTATTTCCACTGCTGCTGCTACCTCTACTGCTGCTGCTATTACTATTACTACTACTACTAGCACAGTGCATGGCAAATAGTACTAGTATTTCTACTACTGCTGCTGCTGTTGCTATTACTTCTACTACTTCTGCTACTACTAGTAATCCAGTGTGTCGCAAATACTATTCATGTGACTACTGCTGCTGTTGCTACTACTACTGTCAATACTACTAGCCCAGTGCGTGGCAAATATACTACTACTACTGCTAGAGCTGTTACTCTTACTACTACAGGTGGCCCACTGCATGGCAAATCTGCTTCTCCTAGTATTGCTGCTGCTGCCACTTCGACTTCTGCTGCTACCACTACTACTAGGACTTCTACTACTAGCCCAGTGCATGGCAAATACTACTACTTTTACCACTACTGTTGCTGCTACTACTGCTGCTGCAGCTACTTCTATTCTTGCTGGTACTGCTACTACTACAATTAGTTCAGTGCATGGCAAACACTACTACTCTTACCTCTACTGCTGCTGCTGCTACTACTTCTACTACGAGTATTCCAGTTCTTGACGCATACAACTACTTTACTACTGCTGCTCCTGCTGCTACTACTACTGCTACTACTACTATCCATACTAATAGCCCTGTGCATGGCAAATCTAATACTAGTACTGTTATTGCTACTACTTCTACTACTACTACTCACACCTTGCAGGGCCAATCTGCTCCAACTACTACTGCTGCTGCTGCCACTTCTACTCCTGCTGCTACCACTACTAGTACTACTCGCCCAATGCATAGCAAATACTACTATGACTACTACTGCTGCTACTACTACTACTGCTGCTGCTACTTCTACTGCTGCTGCTGCTACTACTACTACTATTCGCCCAGTGCATGGCAAATACTACTACTATTAGTACTACCGCTGCTGCTTGTACCAATGCTACTACTACTGCTACTACTAATATTCCAGTGCATTGCAAAAACTACTGATACTACTACTACACCCAATGCTGCTACTACTGCTACTACTACTATCAATACTACTATCCCTGTGTATGGCAAATCGGCTCCTTCTACTGCTATGGCTGCTACTGCTACTAGTACTACTGGCCCACTGCAGGACATATCTGCTGCTACTCTTACTGCTGCTGATGTCACTTCTATTCCTGGTGCTACCTCTACTACTGCTGCTACTACTAGTAGTCTAGCGCATGGCAAATACTACTGTTACTGCTACTTCTGCTGCTGCTCCTACTAGTATCAACACTACTATGCCAGTGCATGGCAAATCTTCTTGTACTACAACTATTAGTGCTAATGCTAATACTGCTACGTGCACACTGCAGGGCTAATCTGCTGCTACTACTACTGATGTTGCTGCCAATTCTACTTCTGCTTCTACCAATACAACTACTACTCCTACTACCCCAGTGCATTTCAAATACTACCAATATTACCAGTACTGCTGCTACTACTACTACTGATGCTAACATTACTGCTGCTGCTACTAGTACTATTACTAGCCCAGTCCATGCCAAATACAACTACTATTACCACTGCTGCTACTATTAGTGCTCTTGCTCTTACGACTACTTCTGCTGCTACTACTGCTACTGCTTCTAATTCTACTGTGGCTGCTACTACTACTGTTACTAATACTACTAGCCCAGGGCATGGCAAAGGTATTCTACCATTATTACTACTGCTGCTGCTGCTACTACGTCTACTAGTACTTGTATTACTTGTAGCCCAGTGCATGGCAAATCCTACTTCGATTACTACTCCTGATGCTGCTGCTAATACTGCTACGACTAGTATTAATACTACAGCCCAGTGCATGGCAAATCTACTACTACTACGGCTATTTCAGCAAGTGCTACTACTTTTACTGGCCAACTGCAGGGTAAATCTGCTGTCACTAGTACTGCTGCTGTCACTTCTACTGGTGCTGCTACCACTACTACTACTACTACTACTACTACTACTAACCCAGTTCATGGTAAGTGCTCCTACTGTTACCACTACTGCTGCTACTACTACTAATTCTGTGACTACTACTACTGCTGCTACTAGCACCACTTCTAACCCAGTGCATGGTAAATACTAGTAGTGTAACTAGTAGTGCTGCTGCTGCTACTACAGCTGCTACTGGTAGTACAGTTCATGGCAAATACTACTACTATTAAAACAACTGCTACTAGTACTTCTGCTGCTACTATTACTGCAGCTGCAGCTACTTCTAATGCTGCTGCTAATTCTACTACTACTAGTACAGTGCATGGCAAATACCACTATTATGACCACTACTGCTGCAGTTGCTACTACTGTGACTACTACTGCTGCAACTAGTAGTCCAGGGAATGGCAAATACTACTACCATCACTACTACTGCTGCTGATGCTACTAGTACTGCTCCTTCTACTGCAACTACTAGTAGTCCAGTCCTCGGCAAATACTACTACTATGACTCTGACTGCTGCTAAGGCTACCACTGCTACTACTACTAATCCTGTCTGTGCAAATGCTACTATATTACTGCTACTGCTGTTGCTGCTGCCACTACAGCTTCTACTACTCTCAATATTAATACCTCTGTGCATGGTCATTCTACTGCCTGTACTGTTATTGCTGCTATTTCTACTACTACTACGTGCCCATTGCTGGGCAAATCTGCTGCTACTACTACTGCTACTGCCACCACTTCTACTGCTCCTGCTACCATTACTACTACTACTACTACATCTACTACAAGCTAAGCGCATGGCATATACTGCTACTATTACTCCTACTGCTGCTACTCCTACTGCGGCTACTTCTACTGCTGCTGCTACTGCTGCTACTACTACTAATCCAGTCCATGGCAAATGCTACTATATTACTTACTACTGCTGCTGCAGCGGCTACTACAGCTACTAGTACAGCTACGACCAGTAGTCCAGTGCATGGCAAATATTGCTACTATTACTGCTACTGCTGCTGCTGCTGCTACTTCTACTACTAGTATTAATAATATTAGCACTGTGTATGGCAAGTCTATTAGTACTACAGCTATTACTGCTGATGCTAATACTTCTTCTGGCCCACTGCGAGTCAAATCTTCTGCTAGTTCTACCCTTGCAGCTGCCACTTCTATTGCTGCTGCTACCACTACTACTGCTACTAGCTCAGTGCATGTAAAATACTACTACTATTACTACTACTGCCACTACTGCTGCTGCTGCTTCTTCTACTGCTGCTGCTACTACTATTGCTTCTGCAGCTACTCCTAGTGCTGCTGCTAATTCTACTACTACTACTAGTCCAGTGCATGGCAAACATATGTACTATGAACACTACTGCTGCTGCTGCGTCTTCTGTGACTACTCTTGGTACTACATGTAGTCCAGGGAATGGCAAATACTACTACTCTTACTACAACTGCTGCTGCTACTACTACTGCTAATACTACTATCAATACTACTAGCTCAGTGCATGGCAAATCTACTACTACTACTGCTATTTCTCCTACCACTACTACTACTACTACTACTGGCCAACTGCAGGGCAAATCTGCTGCTACTATTTCTGTTGCTGCTGTCACATCTATTGCTGTTGCTACCTCTACTACTACTGCTACTACTAGCAGTCCAGTGCATGGCAGATACTACTACTATTAGTACTACTGCTTCTGCTGCTGCTACTATTGCTACTGCTACTGCTACTGATAGTAGTGCAGTGCATTGCACATAGTAATACTATTATTACTACTGCTGATGCTGCTACTACGGCTACTGCTAATATCAATACTACGAGCCCAGTGCATGGCAAATCTACTTCTACTGTTACTATTGCTGTTACTACTACTACTACTTCTTACCCAGTGCATGGCGGATACTACTTCTATTTCCACTGCTGCTGCTACCTCTACTGCTGCTGCTATTACTATTACTACTACTACTACTACTAGCACAGTGCATGGCAAATAGTACTAGTATTTCTACTACTGCTGCTGCTGTTGCTATTACTTCTACTACTTCTGCTACTACTAGTAATCCAGTGTGTCGCAAATACTATTCATGTGACTACTGCTGCTGTTGCTACTACTACTGTCAATACTACTAGCCCAGTGCGTGGCAAATATACTACTACTACTGCTAGAGCTGTTACTCTTACTACTACAGGTGGCCCACTGCATGGCAAATCTGCTGCTCCTAGTATTGCTGCTGCTGCCACTTCGACTTCTGCTGCTACCACTACTACTAGGACTTCTACTACTAGCCCAGTGCATGGCAAATACTACTACTTTTACCACTACTGTTGCTGCTACTACTGCTGCTGCAGCTACTTCTATTCTTGCTGGTACTGCTACTACTACAATTAGTTCAGTGCATGGCAAACACTACTACTCTTACCTCTACTGCTGCTGCTGCTACTACTTCTACTACGAGTATTCCAGTTCTTGACGCATACAACTACTTTACTACTGCTGCTGCTGCTGCTACTACTACTGCTACTACTACTATCAATACTAATAGCCCTGTGCATGGCAAATCTAATACTAGTACTGTTATTGCTGCTACTTCTACTACTACTACTCACACCTTGCAGGGCCAATCTGCTCCAAGTACTACTGCTGCTGCTGCCACTTCTACTCCTGCTGCTACCACTACTAGTACTACTCGCCCAATGCATAGCAAATACTACTATGACTACTACTGCTGCTACTACTACTGCTGCTGCTACTTCTACTGCTGCTGCTACTACTACTACTATTCGCCCAGTGCATGGCAAATACTACTACTATTAGTACTACCGCTGCTGTTTGTACCAATGCTACTACTACTGCTACTACTAATATTCCAGTGCATTGCAAAAACTACTGATACTACTACTACACCCAATGCTGCTACTACTGCTACTACTACTATCAATACTACTATCCCTGTGTATGGCAAATCGGCTCCTTCTACTGCTATGGCTGCTACTGCTACTAGTACTACTGGCCCACTGCCGGACATATCTGCTGCTACTCTTACTGCTGCTGATGTCACTTCTATTCCTGGTGCTACCTCTACTACTGCTGCTACTACTAGTAGTCTAGCGCATGGCAAATACTACTATTACTGCTACTTCTGCTGCTGCTACTACTAGTATCAACACTACTATGCCAGTGCATGGCAAATCTTCTAGTACTACAACTATTAGTGCTAATGCTAATACTGCTACGTGCACACTGCAGGGCTAATCTGCTGCTACTACTACTGATGTTGCTGCCAATTCTACTTCTGCTTCTACCAATACAACTACTACTCCTACTACCCCAGTGCATTTCAAATACTACCAATATTACCAGTACTGCTGCTACTACTACTACTGATGCTAACATTACTGCTGCTGCTACTAGTACTATTACTAGCCCAGTCCATGCCAAATACAACTACTATTACCACTGCTGCTACTATTAGTGCTCTTGCTCTTACGACTACTTCTGCTGCTACTACTGCTACTGCTTCTAATTCTACTGTGGCTGCTACTACTACTGTTACTAATACTACTAGCCCAGGGCATGGCAATGGTATTCTACCATTATTACTACTGCTGCTGCTGCTACTACGCCTACTAGTACTTGTATTACTTGTAGCCCAGTGCATGGCAAATACTACTTCGATTACTACTCCTGATGCTGCTGCTAATACTGCTACGACTAGTATTAATACTACAGCCCAGTGCATGGCAAATCTACTACTACTACGGCTATTTCAGCAAGTGCTACTACTTTTACTGGCCAACTGCAGGGTAAATCTGCTGTCACTAGTACTGCTGCTGTCACTTCTACTGGTGCTGCTACCACTACTACTACTACTACTACTACTACTACTACTAACCCAGTTCATGGTAAGTGCTCCTACTGTTACCACTACTGCTGCTACTACTACTAATTCTGTGACTACTACTACTGCTGCTACTAGCACCACTTCTAACCCAGTGCATGGTAAATACTAGTAGTGTAACTAGTAGTGCTGCTGCTGCTACTACAGCTGCTACTGGTAGTACAGTTCATGGCAAATACTACTACTATTAACACAACTGCTACTAGTACTTCTGCTGCTACTATTACTGCAGCTGCAGCTACTTCTAATGCTGCTGCTACTTCTACTACTACTAGTACAGTGCATGGCAAATACCACTATTATGACCACTACTGCTGCAGTTGCTACTACTGTGACTACTACTGCTGCAACTAGTAGTCCAGGGAATGGCAAATACTACTACCATCACTACTACTGCTGCTGATGCTACTAGTACTGCTCCTTCTACTGCAACTACTAGTAGTCCAGTCCTCGGCAAATACTACTACTATGACTCTGACTGCTGCTAAGGCTACCACTGCTACTACTACTAATCCTGTCTGTGCAAATGCTACTATATTACTGCTACTGCTGTTGCTGCTGCCACTACAGCTTCTACTACTATCAATATTAATACCTCTGTGCATGGTCATTCTACTGCCTGTACTGTTATTGCTGCTATTTCTACTACTACTACGTGCCCATTGCTGGGCAAATCTGCTGCTACTACTACTGCTACTGCCGCCACTTCTACTGCTCCTGCTACCATTACTACTACTACTACTACATCTACTACAAGCTAAGCGCATGGCATATACTGCTACTATTACTCCTACTGCTGCTACTCCTACTGCGGCTACTTCTACTGCTGCTGCTACTGCTGCTACTACTACTAATCCAGTCCATGGCAAATGCTACTATATTACTACTACTGCTGCTGCAGCGGCTACTACAGCTACTAGTACAGCTACGACCAGTAGTCCAGTGCATGGCAAATATTGCTACTATTACTGCTACTGCTGCTGCTGCTGCTACTTCTACTACTAGTATTAATAATATTAGCACTGTGTATGGCAAGTCTATTAGTACTACAGCTATTACTGCTGATGCTAATACTTCTTCTGGCCCACTGCGAGTCAAATCTTCTGCTAGTTCTACCCTTGCAGCTGCCACTTCTATTGCTGCTGCTACCACTACTACTGCTACTAGCTCAGTGCATGTAAAATACTACTACTATTACTACTACTGCCACTACTGCTGCTGCTGCTTCTTCTACTGCTGCTGCTACTACTATTGCTTCTGCAGCTACTCCTAGTGCTGCTGCTAATTCTACTACTACTACTAGTCCAGTGCATGGCAAACATATGTACTATGAACACTACTGCTACTGCTGCGTCTTCTGTGACTACTCTTGGTACTACATGTAGTCCAGGGAATGGCAAATACTACTACTCTTACTACAACTGCTGCTGCTACTACTACTGCTAATACTACTATCAATACTACTAGCTCTGTGCATGGCAAATCTACTACTACTACTGCTATTTCTCCTACCACTACTACTACTACTACTACTGGCCAACTGCAGGGCAAATCTGCTGCTACTATTTCTGTTGCTGCTGTCACATCTATTGCTGTTGTTACCTCTACTACTACTGCTACTACTAGCAGTCCAGTGCATGGCAGATACTACTACTATTAGTACTACTGCTTCTGCTGCTGCTACTATTGCTACTGCTACTGCTACTGATAGTAGTGCAGTGCATTGCACATAGTAATACTATTATTACTACTGCTGATGCTGCTACTACGGCTACTGCTAATATCAATACTACGAGCCCAGTGCATGGCAAATCTACTTCTACTGTTACTATTGCTGTTACTACTACTACTACTTCTTACCCAGTGCATGGCGGATACTACTTCTATTTCCACTGCTGCTGCTACCTCTACTGCTGCTGCTATTACTATTACTACTACTACTAGCACAGTGCATGGCAAATAGTACTAGTATTTCTACTACTGCTGCTGCTGTTGCTATTACTTCTACTACTTCTGCTACTACTAGTAATCCAGTGTGTCGCAAATACTATTCATGTGACTACTGCTGCTGTTGCTACTACTACTGTCAATACTACTAGCCCAGTGCGTGGCAAATATACTACTACTACTGCTAGAGCTGTTACTCTTACTACTACAGGTGGCCCACTGCATGGCAAATCTGCTGCTCCTAGTATTGCTGCTGTTGCCACTTCGACTTCTGCTGCTACCACTACTACTAGGACTTCTACTACTAGCCCAGTGCATGGCAAATACTACTAGTTTTACCACTACTGTTGCTGCTACTACTGCTGCTGCAGCTACTTCTATTCTTGCTGGTACTGCTACTACTACAATTAGTTCAGTGCATGGCAAACACTACTACTCTTACCTCTACTGCTGCTGCTGCTACTACTTCTACTACGAGTATTCCAGTTCTTGACGCATACAACTACTTTACTACTGCTGCTTCTGCTGCTACTACTACTGCTACTACTACTATCAATACTAATAGCCCTGTGCATGGCAAATCTAATACTAGTACTGTTATTGCTGCTACTTCTACTACTACTACTCACACCTTGCAGGGCCAATCTGCTCCAAGTACTACTGCTGCTGCTGCCACTTCTACTCCTGCTGCTACCACTACTAGTACTACTCGCCCAATGCATAGCAAATACTACTATGACTACTACTGCTGCTACTACTACTGCTGCTGCTACTTCTACTGCTGCTGCTGCTACTACTACTACTATTCGCCCAGTGCATGGCAAATACTACTACTATTAGTACTACCGCTGCTGCTTGTACCAATGCTACTACTACTGCTACTACTAATATTCCCGTGCATTGCAAAAACTACTGATACTACTACTACACCCAATGCTGCTACTACTGCTACTACTACTATCAATACTACTATCCCTGTGTATGGCAAATCGGCTCCTTCTACTGCTATGGCTGCTACTGCTACTAGTACTACTGGCCCACTGCAGGACATATCTGCTGCTACTCTTACTGCTGCTGATGTCACTTCTATTCCTGGTGCTACCTCTACTACTGCTGCTACTACTAGTAGTCTAGCGCATGGCAAATACTACTGTTACTGCTACTTCTGCTGCTGCTACTACTAGTATCAACACTACTATGCCAGTGCATGGCAAATCTTCTACTACTACAACTATTAGTGCTAATGCTAATACTGCTACGTGCACACTGCAGGGCTAATCTGCTGCTACTACTACTGATGTTGCTGCCAATTCTACTTCTGCTTCTACCAATACAACTACTACTCCTACTACCCCAGTGCATTTCAAATACTACCAATATTACCAGTACTGCTGCTACTACTACTACTGATGCTAACATTACTGCTGCTGCTACTAGTACTATTACTAGCCCAGTCCATGCCAAATACAACTACTATTACCACTGCTGCTACTATTAGTGCTCTTGCTCTTACGACTACTTCTGCTGCTACTACTGCTACTGCTTCTAATTCTACTGTGGCTGCTACTACTACTGTTACTAATACTACTAGCCCAGGGCATGGCAATGGTATTCTACCATTATTACTACTGCTGCTGCTGCTACTACGTCTACTAGTACTTGTATTACTTGTAGCCCAGTGCATGGCAAATACTACTTCGATTACTACTCCTGATGCTGCTGCTAATACTGCTATGACTAGTATTAATACTACAGCCCAGTGCATGGCAAATCTACTACTACTACGGCTATTTCAGCAAGTGCTACTACTTTTACTGGCCAACTGCAGGGTAAATCTGCTGTCACTAGTACTGCTGCTGTCACTTCTACTGGTGCTGCTACCACTACTACTACTACTACTACTACTACTACTACTAACCCAGTTCATGGTAAGTGCTCCTACTGTTACCAGTACTGCTGCTACTACTACTAATTCTGTGACTACTACTACTGCTGCTACTAGCACCACTTCTAACCCAGTGCATGGTAAATACTAGTAGTGTAACTAGTAGTGCTGCTGCTGCTACTACAGCTGCTACTGGTAGTACAGTTCATGGCAAATACTACTACTATTAACACAACTGCTACTAGTACTTCTGCTGCTACTATTACTGCAGCTGCAGCTACTTCTAATGCTGCTGCTACTTCTACTACTACTAGTACAGTGCATGGCAAATACCACTATTATGACCACTACTGCTGCAGTTGCTACTACTGTGACTACTACTGCTGCAACTAGTAGTCCAGGGAATGGCAAATACTACTACCATCACTACTACTGCTGCTGATGCTACTAGTACTGCTCCTTCTACTGCAACTACTAGTAGTCCAGTCCTCGGCAAATACTACTACTATGACTATGACTGCTGCTAAGGCTACCACTGCTACTACTACTAATCCTGTCTGTGCAAATGCTACTATATTACTGCTACTGCTGTTGCTGCTGCCACTAGAGCTTCTACTACTATCAATATTAATACCTCTGTGCATGGTCATTCTACTGCCTGTACTGTTATTGCTGCTATTTCTACTACTACTACGTGCCCATTGCTGGGCAAATCTGCTGCTACTACTACTGCTACTGCCGCCACTTCTACTGCTCCTGCTACCATTACTACTACTACTACTACATCTACTACAAGCTAAGCGCATGGCATATACTGCTACTATTACTCCTACTGCTGCTACTACTACTGCGGCTACTTCTACTGCTGCTGCTACTGCTGCTACTACTACTAATCCAGTCCATGGCAAATGCTACTATATTACTACTACTGCTGCTGCAGCGGCTACTACAGCTACTAGTACAGCTACGACCAGTAGTCCAGTGCATGGCAAATATTGCTACTATTACTGCTACTGCTGCTGCTGCTGCTACTTCTACTACTAGTATTAATAATATTAGCACTGTGTATGGCAAGTCTATTAGTACTACAGCTATTACTGCTGATGCTAATACTTCTTCTGGCCCACTGCGAGTCAAATCTTCTGCTAGTTCTACCCTTGCAGCTGCCACTTCTATTGCTGCTGCTACCACTACTACTGCTACTAGCTCAGTGCATGTAAAATACTACTACTATTACTACTACTGCCACTACTGCTGCTGCTGCTTCTTCTACTGCTGCTGCTACTACTATTGCTTCTGCAGCTACTCCTAGTGCTGCTGCTAATTCTACTACTACTACTAGTCCAGTGCATGGCAAACATATGTACTATGAACACTACTGCTGCTGCTGCGTCTTCTGTGACTACTCTTGGTACTACATGTAGTCCAGGGAATGGCAAATACTACTACTCTTACTACAACTGCTGCTGCTACTACTACTGCTAATACTACTATCAATACTACTAGCTCAGTGCATGGCAAATCTACTACTACTACTGCTATTTCTCCTACCACTACTACTACTATTACTACTGGCCAACTGCAGGGCAAATCTGCTGCTACTATTTCTGTTGCTGCTGTCACATCTATTGCTGTTGCTACCTCTACTACTACTGCTACTACTAGCAGTCCAGTGCATGGCAGATACTACTACTATTAGTACTACTGCTTCTGCTGCTGCTACTATTGCTACTGCTACTGATAGTAGTGCAGTGCATTGCACATAGTAATACTATTATTACTACTGCTGATGCTGCTACTACGGCTACTGCTAATATCAATACTACGAGCCCAGTGCATGGCAAATCTACTTCTACTGTTACTATTGCTGTTACTACTACTACTACTTCTTACCCAGTGCATGGCGGATACTACTTCTATTTCCACTGCTGCTGCTACCTCTACTGCTGCTGCTATTACTATTACTATTACTACTACTACTAGCACAGTGCATGGCAAATAGTACTAGTATTTCTACTACTGCTGCTGCTGTTGCTATTACTTCTACTACTTCTGCTACTACTAGTAATCCAGTGTGTCGCAAATACTATTCATGTGACTACTGCTGCTGTTGCTACTACTACTGTCAATACTACTAGCCCAGTGCGTGGCAAATATACTACTACTACTGCTAGAGCTGTTGCTCTTACTACTACAGGTGGCCCACTGCATGGCAAATCTGCTGCTCCTAGTATTGCTGCTGCTGCCACTTCGACTTCTGCTGCTACCACTACTACTAGGACTTCTACTACTAGCCCAGTGCATGGCAAATACTACTACTTTTACCACTACTGTTGCTGCTACTACTGCTGCTGCAGCTACTTCTATTCTTGCTGGTACTGCTACTACTACAATTAGTTCAGTGCATGGCAAACACTACTACTCTTACCTCTACTGCTGCTGCTGCTACTACTTCTACTACGAGTATTCCAGTTCTTGACGCATACAACTACTTTACTACTGCTGCTCCTGCTGCTACTACTACTGCTAATACTACTATCAATACTAATAGCCCTGTGCATGGCAAATCTAATACTAGTACTGTTATTGCTGCTACTTCTACTACTACTACTCACACCTTGCAGGGCCAATCTGCTCCAAGTACTACTGCTGCTGCTGCCACTTCTACTCCTGCTGCTACCACTACTAGTACTACTCGCCCAATGCATAGCAAATACTACTATGACTACTACTGCTGCTACTACTACTGCTGCTGCTACTTCTACTGCTGCTGCTGCTACTACTACTACTATTCGCCCAGTGCATGGCAAATACTACTACTATTAGTACTACCGCTGCTGCTTGTACCAATGCTACTACTACTGCTACTACTAATATTCCCGTGCATTGCAAAAACTACTGATACTACTACTACACCCAATGCTGCTACTACTGCTACTACTACTATCAATACTACTATCCCTGTGTATGGCAAATCGGCTCCTTCTACTGCTATGGCTGCTACTGCTACTAGTACTACTGGCCCACTGCAGGACATATCTGCTGCTACTCTTACTGCTGCTGATGTCACTTCTATTCCTGGTGCTACCTCTACTACTGCTGCTACTACTAGTAGTCTAGCGCATGGCAAATACTACTGTTACTGCTACTTCTGCTGCTGCTACTACTAGTATCAACACTACTATGCCAGTGCATGGCAAATCTTCTAGTACTACAACTATTAGTGCTAATGCTAATACTGCTACGTGCACACTGCAGGGCTAATCTGCTGCTACTACTACTGATGTTGCTGCCAATTCTACTTCTGCTTCTACCAATACAACTACTACTCCTACTACCCCAGTGCATTTCAAATACTACCAATATTACCAGTACTGCTGCTACTACTACTACTGATGCTAACATTACTGCTGCTGCTACTAGTACTATTACTAGCCCAGTCCATGCCAAATACAACTACTATTACCACTGCTGCTACTATTAGTGCTCTTGCTCTTACGACTACTTCTGCTGCTACTACTGCTACTGCTTCTAATTCTACTGTGGCTGCTACTACTACTGTTACTAATACTACTAGCCCAGGGCATGGCAATGGTATTCTACCATTATTACTACTGCTGCTGCTGCTACTACGTCTACTAGTACTTGTATTACTTGTAGCCCAGTGCATGGCAAATACTACTTTGATTACTACTCCTGATGCTGCTGCTAATACTGCTATGACTAGTATTAATACTACAGCCCAGTGCATGGCAAATCTACTACTACTACGGCTATTTCAGCAAGTGCTACTACTTTCACTGGCCAACTGCAGGGTAAATCTGCTGTCACTAGTACTGCTGCTGTCACTTCTACTGGTGCTGCTACCACTACTACTACTACTACTACTACTACTACTACTACTACTAACCCAGTTCATGGTAAGTGCTCCTACTGTTACCAGTACTGCTGCTACTACTACTAATTCTGTGACTACTACTACTGCTGCTACTAGCACCACTTCTAACCCAGTGCATGGTAAATACTAGTAGTGTAACTAGTAGTGCTGCTGCTGCTACTACAGCTGCTACTGGTAGTACAGTTCATGGCAAATACTACTACTATTAACACAACTGCTATTAGTACTTCTGCTGCTACTATTACTGCAGCTGCAGCTACTTCTAATGCTGCTGCTACTTCTACTACTACTAGTACAGTGCATGGCAAATACCACTATTATGACCACTACTGCTGCAGTTGCTACTACTGTGACTACTACTGCTGCAACTAGTAGTCCAGGGAATGGCAAATACTACTACCATCACTACTACTGCTGCTGATGCTACTAGTACTGCTCCTTCTACTGCAACTACTAGTAGTCCAGTCCTCGGCAAATACTACTACTATGACTCTGACTGCTGCTAAGGCTACCACTGCTACTACTACTAATCCTGTCTGTGCAAATGCTACTATATTACTGCTACTGCTGTTGCTGCTGCCACTACAGCTTCTACTACTATCAATATTAATACCTCTGTGCATGGTCATTCTACTGCCTGTACTGTTATTGCTGCTATTTCTACTACTACTACGTGCCCATTGCTGGGCAAATCTGCTGCTACTACTACTGCTACTGCCGCCACTTCTACTGCTCCTGCTACCATTACTACTACTACTACTACATCTACTACAAGCTAAGCGCATGGCATATACTGCTACTATTACTCCTACTGCTGCTACTACTACTGTGGC